>NC_081183.1:104811874-105107267 GCF_029867415.1 Vicia villosa
TGATACGTGAAAGAGGAACAGAAGAGGAAGAGGGCTAATCAAGATCCTTGGCTAAGGAAGGGGGGACTCTTCCGGTTAACATCTTTTATCGTATTATAGATGATGGGACTGATTTAGATGCATTGTTTGTGTCAATTGGTTATATGTTAGGTTGGGGCTTTGGGATGATTTTGATGGGAATTGTTTGACGTGATGAATTGTATGATTATATGGCTGTTATGATGATTGAATGATCCTCTTTGTGTGTTATATTTGTGTTATAACATGTATGTGGCTGATATGGTGGTATTGGAGGTTCATGATATAACTTGATTTGGGTTTTGGGGATTTTGGGATGAATCCCGTAATGCTGTCAGTCGATGTGAGATCTCTGGTTTTTGCCAGTTCGCGCCGCGAAGGTGGGTGCGCGCCGCGAAGGCGTAACTTTTCTCGTTCCGCGCCGCGAACCTGTGTTTGTGCCGCGAAGGCGTGTTTTCTATTCGTTACGCGCCGCGGACTGTGTGTGGCGCCGCGTGCTGTAGCGATAATTATTTTCTTTGAAAAATGTAAAAATGTGTAACTTTCAAACCGTAAGTCCGTTTTAGACGCCGTTTTGGACGTTGTTCCTTAAATTGAATGTTCTACCATATAAAATAAATATAACAACAATAACTTGATTTTATTTTGAAAAGTATCGTTTTCTTCAAATCTGGTTTACTCTTGTTTTGCATAAATGACGAGGTGCAATGGGTTGTTGTTTGCATAATTGAATGTGTGCAATGATGGTGTTGTTATAATATGATTGCTCCTGCTTGTTATACAAATGGATGTTGTTCATGGTAAATATGGTTATCATGTATTTTGATGAATGATGAGGTAAATACTCTATCGTGGATGAGTTGCTTTGTTGTACTTGGTACGCGATTGTGAGGGGTGCTATTGTTGTGCACTGTATAATGAATGATTTACCTGCTATGATGTTGTGGTTGTAATTGGTGTTTGTTATACATATATTGTTGATGTAAAATATGTATTTTATTATGGTTGAGAAACAACATAACTGTGTGTGGCTGTTGATTATTGTGGTGGTTGATGATTATGATATCTGGTTGATTAATGTTGATGATGAGCATGTTAATGGTTGATACATGCATTTCATAATCATGTTGTGGGCTGTATCCCTTATGGTGGTGGGACAGCGGTAGCTAATTCCCATTGTGTGGAATTGGTGATAGAAGTAGCCGAATCTTTATGGTGGTGGATCGGTGAGATGGGTTATCCCATGTTTGGTACCACATGCATATAGTTGCATTTGCATTAGGTTGTTGTGTATAATTATAACATGAATGGAAGATTGTCCAATGTTATAATATTTGATGATGGTGTAATTGTTATGGTGATGTTTTTTTGGTAATGTATTCTATTGTTGTTGTGTGTTGATAAGTACTTCCTGACAATCTGAATATAATGAAATTGGATGAATAATGTGACTATGATGTGTTATTGTTTATGATTCGATAACATTTGTTAATTGTGAATGAGACTCACCCTTACTTTGATGATTTCAGATTGGCGAGTAGCGGCTTTTGGCTCTGGTGAGGATAGCTCATAGGCCAGTTTGTTTAAGTATAGTGTCGGTGTCATGCTCTGATATTGTAACACTGGGGGAACGCTAGTTTAGAGTTGATGATGATACTCTATTTTGTTGTTATTGGAGTAATTTTGTGAGATATTGCATAGATGATGTTATGCTTATCTGTTGATTAATGTTCCGCTGTATAGAAACATGATTTTGTTAAATGGATGATTTGCCCCTAAGTGAAGCATGACAATTGATTTATGATAAATTTGTTATAATTGGAATTGTGGCACCCTTGTTTTCATGTTTTACTCTGAGTTATTTTATTAATTTCCGCGGGGTTTAGAAGGGTGTTACAATAGTGGTATCAGAGCAGGTCGGTCCGTCCGGCCAATAGTCGAGTCAGTTGAGTTGCACGACGGTTGAATACTGTCGGCATATTATCCCTTGGTACGCGACATGTGAGTGAATCACTGTCGGTACTTGGTTGTTGTCACTCGGTTTTTTTTTTAGGCGAACTGACTCCTTGCTCTTTCTTTTTTATTATTTTTTTTTTATTTTTTTGCAAGAGTCGCCACCGACTTTTATTTTATCCAAAAAAGGAAAGGCATAAAAGAACAGAAAAAAGACCTTTTGACAGATTTTGGGTTCGGGGGGTTGGTTATACAAAGGGAAGGTTTTAAGCACCCTTTGTATCCATGGTTATCCATGGGCTCTTAATTGCTTAGCTCACTTTTTTAAATGCTTTGTTGATTTGAAAATAGAAGAAGTGAAGATGGACAATAGGTCACATAGGTCTCTGAAGAGTTTCACCGGGAATAATGCCCTTCAAATACCAGATGAAAGTTTTGAAAATAGATGAGAAGTTTTGAAAATACGTTGTTTGAAAATGGAAGTGTTTGAGCAAGCAATTAGGAGTTACTTACTCTCAATTTATAAGATCTTTCCTGTACGTTAGCAAAATAGACAAATAGAAAATAGCAGAAACATAAATAATATGTCCAATTGGACAAAGAAAAAATAGCATAAACATAAATAATACGTCCAAATGGACAAAGAGAAAATAACAGAAACATAAATAATATGTCCAAATGGACAAAGAAAAAATAGCATAAACATAAATAATATGTCCAAATGGACAAAGAAAAATAACAGAAACATAAATAATATGTCCAAATGGACAAAGAAAAAATAGCGGAAACATAAATAATATGTCCAAATGGACAAAGAGAAAATAGCGGAAACATAAATAATATGTCCAAATGGACAAAGAGAAAATAGCGGAAACATAAATAATATGTCCAAATAGACAAAGAAAAAATAGCGGAAACATAAATAATATGTCCAAATGGACAAAGAGAAAATAGCGGAAACATAAATAATATGTCCAAATGGACAAAGAAAAAATAGCAGAAACATAAATAATATGTCCAAGTGGACAAAGAAAAAATAACAGAAGAAGAGTAATGGAACACTCTGAACAAGAGAATATTGAGCTTCGTGGTACGGTGACCACCCTTCAGGAAAAGTTGGAAAGTCTTACTACTCTGGTTGACTCCTTAATGACCGCACAAAATCAGCCGCCGCCACCCAACAGTCAAGCAACGGTAACATCTGAGGTCACTACTCCAGTTTCTACAGTTGCATTCGGTATTCCATCTTTCTCCATGCCGGAAGGTTGGGGCACGCCTTTCAGCTTTGGTACAGGTTTCCGCCATAATTTCTCTGGGGTTCAAACAGCTACGACTGAAGCGCCTGCTACGCAAGGTTCAGCATTTATTCCACATTCAGGGGTAACTTTTTCTCAAGTTACTATGGCACTTTCTCAACCCACTATGACGGTTCCGACTCCTATGGTTCACACTGTTCCTTATGATGGCAATGAGATTTATCATGATCAAGGTGATAGCACAAATCAGCGTAATCTTGTAGGAGATCTCCAAGAGCAGTTCAACAAGATTCAGCTGGAAGTCAAAGCTATTCGTGGAAAAGATTTGTTTGGAAAGAATGCCCAGGAGCTATGTTTGGTTCCCAGTGTACAAATACCAGCCAAGTTCAAGGTCCCAGACTTTGAGAAATACAAAGGTAGTTCTTGTCCACAAAGTCATCTTGTGATGTATGCCAGGAAGATGTCTACTTATGCAGATAATCATCAGTTGCTTATCCATTACTTTCAAGACAGTTTGACTGGTGCCGCACTGAAGTGGTACACAGGCTTGGATAGCACCAATATTCGAACTTTCAATGACTTAGGCGAGGCCTTTGTCCGACAATACAAGTATAACTCAGATATGGCTCCAGACAGAGATCAGCTTCGATCCATGGCTCAGAAAGACCATGAAGCTTTCAAAGAGTATGCCCAACGATGGAGAGAAACTGCTGCTCAGATTAATCCACCGTTAAAAGAAAAAGAGATGACAAAGATCTTCTTGAATACTCTCAGTCCGTTTTACTATGAACGCATGATTGCTAGTGCTCCAAGTGATTTCACCGAAATGGTAAACATGGGGATGCGTCTAGAAGAAGGAGTCCGAACCGGACGTCTAACTAAAGAAGGTGGATCTTCAAGCGGAACCAAAAAGTTTGGAAGTGGTTTCCCAAAGAAGAAAGAACAAAGTGTTGACATGGTGTCCCAAGGGAAGCCAAGAGGAAATGTTAATCGTCAACGACAGGTAGCTGCTATCGCACCAGCTGTTAATACAACACCGAATCCGGGATTTACTCCGCAGTTTCAACAACAACAGCCTCGACAACAGGCTCAGCAGTTTAACAATAATCAGAATCGTGTACAAAGAGCTCCACAGTTTGATCCGATTCCGATGACCTACACAGAATTGTACCCTGCTTTGATTGAAAGAGGTCTTGTTCAGACTAAAGCACCACCACCAGTACCTGAGAAACTCCCATGGTGGTACAAAGCTGAGGTCTCATGCCCTTATCATCAAGGAGCACCTGGCCATGATCTTGAACATTGCATAGCTTTGAAACATGAAGTTCAGAGGTTGGTAAGATCTAATCTCCTCTCTTTCAGAAATTTGAATCCAAATGTGCAAGCAAATCCGCTACCCAATCATGGAGGGCATGTTGTAAACATGGTGTATGGATGTCCTGGTCCATATCGAGTCTATAATATCAATTTCTCAAGAGCCAATTTGGTACAAATGCACGCCACTCTCTGTCGAGGGCAGAATTTTCGCCAGCATCACTATGGTTCCTGTAGCATATGTTGTGTAGATTCTCATGGATGTTCGATTGTGAGAAGAGATCTCCAAGTTCTGTTGGATAATGGTACTATTCAGATCTACAGAAATAGGAATGAAAATGAAGTTAACATGATAGGATGCTATCCGCATGAGCTTTTAGTCTCAGATATCAACTCGGAAATGCCTACAGTTAACGTCATCGTTCCTCATTTCAACATGCCTGAGCGCATGGAAGTTACTTATAACAAGCCGAAGGTTCCTGTTGCTCCTTTGATCATTTGTCTACCTGGACCTGTTCCCTATGACTCTGACAAGGCAGTTCCATACAACTACAATGCCACAATGATAAAGAATGGACAAGAAGTTCCTTTACCTACTCTTTCATCTGTCGTGAACATCGCTGATGCGAGTCGAGTAACAAGAAGTGGACGTGTGTATACTCCATTACCTCCGAAGCAACCTGTTGCTCCTGCGACCGGACAAAATTCTATCAGTACACCAGCAGGGAATCCTGTGGAAACTCCTGTCAGTAATACAAACACTGATGTTGGTCAATCCAGTGGAACCAATGTCAATCCTGACTTTGATGAAATTTTGAAGCTTATCAAAAGAAGTGAATACAAGATTGTGGATCAGCTTATGCAGACTCCTTCAAAAATCTCAATACTTTCATTGCTGTTGAATTCAGAAGCCCACAGGGAAGCCCTGATGAGAGTTTTGGATCAAGCTTTTGTAGATCATGATGTGACTGTTGACCACTTTGATGGGATAATAGCCAACATAACAGCTTGTAACAATTTAAGCTTCTGTGATGAAGAACTCCCCGAGGAGGGTAGAAATCATAATCTTGCTTTACACATTTCTATGAACTGTCAGTCAGACTCTTTGTCCAATGTATTGGTAGACACCGGATCTTCCTTGAATGTGATGCCAAAGACGACTCTTTCTCGTTTGTCTTACCAAGGAATGCCTATGAAGTTCAGTGGTGTAGTTGTCAAAGCATTCGATGGATCGCGAAAATCTGTTATCGGCGAAGTCAACCTTCCCATGACAATTGGTCCACATACATTTC
This sequence comes from Vicia villosa, assembly GCF_029867415.1. NCBI lineage: Eukaryota > Viridiplantae > Streptophyta > Magnoliopsida > Fabales > Fabaceae > Vicia > Vicia villosa. The sequence goes on from NC_081183.1 coordinate 104,817,708, forward strand.
AAATCACCTTCCAGGTCATGGACATTCAAGCTGCTTATAGCTGTTTGTTAGGACGACCATGGATCCATGAAGCAGGGGCAGTAACTTCTACGCTCCATCAAAAGTTAAAATTTGTAACAAATGGAAAATTGGTAACGATAAGTGGAGAACAAGCCTTGATGGTGAGCCATTTATCCAATTTCTCTTTCATAAGTGCCGATGATGTGGAAGGAACGCAGTTCCAAGGTCTCTCTTTAGAAGACGAATCTTCCAAAAAGAAAGCATCAATTTCTTCATATATAGAGGCAGTAAAAGTAGTGAAAGATGGAACTACCACTGGCTGGGGGCAAGTTGTGATCCCTACCAAGAACGAAACCAGAGCAGGTCTCGGATGTTCACCAACATTCTCAAGCTGCACTAAGAAGGATGAAACCCTTCGTCCGATCAAAGAAACATTCATTAGTGGAGGATTCCTTAATCCAATTCCTCAAGAGGTTAATGTCCTTATCGAAGAATGTATCGAAGAAGGTCTACCTGATCCTGAAGAAGAATGGAAATGTTATCTCAATGACTCGGGATACATATCTCAGGAAGAACCACATCCTCCTTCAGAGAAATCCAAAGGCAATGAAACTGAACCTGTTCCTGCAGAAATCTGGGACACCTTGGGACAACCAAGTGGAAAATTTGATTATATGGTGAAATATACAGCACCTGAAAGTTACAAGATTGCGATTGAGGATATCCAACCAACTGGATGGGGAGATTCCTTTGAATATAATAGTCAACCGGAAGAGGCTTACCAATGCTCTCAATTTTCTCAGCAGCCTGAAGTTACTGAAGATTTCGGCTTCAACGCATCTGCCAAGGTTTATAATCCTGAAGATGGTTATTATCACATAAATGCCATTTTTGAAGATGAAGGGGAAGATGATCCCGCAACCGACTCAGAAAGTGTTGCTGACAATGAGTCTCTTCATCCTGAAGACTGGGAAATACATCCTGAAAATTCTGAAGATTGTGACTCATCTTATGCTCTTCAAGAAGTAGAAGAAGACCGTTTCAACTCTACAAAGAACAAGGTTGACAAACCAGGACCTTCAAATCCTGCTCGACCAGCGGTCAATGTCAACACTGAAGATAACTCTGAGGAGAATTTTCCTGAATACATAATACACAGAGGAGTTCGTTGCTACTGGAAAGCTGTCGACGTTCCGAATGTTGTTCGCCGCTCAAAGTAATCACTTCGCTGTTATTTTGACCTCCTGCCTTGCCCAAAGCAGAGAGATGTTTTATAGGGCTTTGCTTTTAAATGTTCCGCCCAAATAACTTTGTGTATAGGGCTTTGTTTTAAAAGTTTCCCTCTTTGTCCCGCCCAAGACAAATGAGTTTGTGTTTAGGGCTTTGTTTCAAAAATGAATCATAAATAAAGTGTCATTTTGAATTCCCTACATTATGTGTTTTTATTTTTGCTTTTTCTGGAAATGGTAATCCTAAAAAACCAAAATAAAAAAAAAAAGCTTTTCAAAAAAATCTGCATACACTCTTGCATTCATAAATTTTCTGAAATAAATATAAATCACATGTGCAGATTTACTATTGATAAACCCATTGAATGCAATAACCCTATGCCCTCTCCCAACTTTGAGTTTCCTGTGTTCGAAGCCGAGGAAGAGGAAGAAGAGGAGATCCCAGACGAGATTTCTCGATTACTTAAGCACGAGGAAAGAGCCATTCTGCCTCACAAAGAGCCTTTAGAAAAGATCAACTTGGGTTCTGAAGAAGACAAAAAAGAAGTGACCATTGGATCGCTCCTTGATACTGATGTCAAGAGTAAGTTGACAGACCTTCTCAAAGAATATGTTGACGTGTTTGCCTGGTCCTACCAAGACATGCCTGGGTTGGATACCAATATTGTTCAGCATTACTTGCCATTGAAGCCAGAATGTCCGCCGGTTAAGCAGAAATTGCGAAGGACTCACCCTGATATGGCTAACAAGATCAAAGTGGAAGTTCAAAAGCAACTCGACGCAGGTTTTCTTGTCACCTCTGAGTATCCTCAATGGTTGGCCAACATAGTGCCAGTTCCGAAGAAAGATGGCAAAGTCAGAATGTGTGTTGACTACCGTGACTTGAACAAGGCCAGTCCCAAAGATGACTTTCCATTACCACATATTGACATGCTGGTTGATAACACCGCTAAGTTCAACGTCTTTTCCTTCATGGACGGGTTCTCCGGTTATAATCAGATCAAGATGGCTCCTGAAGACATGGAGAAGACATCTTTCATCACCCCATGGGGTACCTTTTGCTACAAAGTGATGCCATTTGGATTAAAGAATGCCGGCGCAACTTACCAAAGGGCAATGACTACTCTCTTTCATGACATGATGCATAAAGAAATAGAAGGTTATGTGGACGACATGATAGCCAAGTCCAGCACAGAAGAAGAACATATTGAATACCTTTTGAAGTTGTTTCAACGACTAAGGAAATATCAGCTTCGCTTGAATCCTAATAAATGTACTTTTGGGGTTAGATCTGGAAAACTCTTGGGGTTCATTGTCAGCCAAAGAGGTATCGAAGTAGATCCCGACAAAGTCAGAGCTATTCAAGAGATGCCTGCACCAAAAACTGAAAAGCAAGTAAGAGGATTTCTCGGACGATTGAACTATATCTCCAGATTTATCTGTCAAATGACTGCTACTTGTGGGCCAATTTTCAAGCTTCTCCGCAAAGATCAAGGGGTTGTATGGACTGAAGATTGCCAGAAAGCGTTCGACAGTATCAAAGAGTACCTGTTAGAACCACCAATATTGATTCCTCCAGTTGAAGGAAGACCATTAATCATGTACCTTACTGTGTTAGAAGAATCCATGGGTTGTATGCTTGGACAGCAAGATGAAACCGGTAAGAAGGAGCATGCCATCTATTACCTGAGTAAGAAATTCACAGACTGTGAGTCTCGTTACTCCATGCTCGAAAAAACATGTTGTGCTTTGGCTTGGGCTTCAAAACGTCTATGCCAATACATGATCAACAATACAACTTGGTTAATCTCCAAAATGGATCCGATCAAGTATGTCTTTGAAAAGCCTGCCTTAACAGGAAGGATTGCCCGATGGCAAATGCTGTTATCCGAATATGACATTGAGTACCGTGCTCAAAAAGCGGTCAAAGGAAGCATTCTCGCCGATCACTTGGCGCATCAACCAATTAATGAATATCAATCTCTCAAGTTTGACTTTCCTGATGAAGATGTCTTGTACTTGAAGATGAAAGATTGTGACGAACCGTTACCAGAAGAAGGTCCTGAGCCTGGATCAAGATGGGGTCTAATTTTTGATGGAGCAGTAAATGCTTTTGGCAATGGAATTGGGGCAATCATCATCACTCCCAAGGGTACTCATATCCCGTTCTCCGCCAGATTACTATTTGATTGTACCAACAACATCGCAGAATATGAAGCTTGTATCATGGGTCTCGAAGAAGCCATTGACTTAAGGATCAAGATCCTCGACATATATGGAGATTCAGCCCTCGTGATCAACCAAATCAAAGACAAGTGGGAAACTTACCACCCTGGTTTGATTCCTTACAGAGATTATGCAAGACGTCTGTTGACTTTCTTCAACAAGGTTGAATTGCATCATATACCTCGAGATCAGAATCGAATGGCAGACGCCTTGGCTACTCTATCTTCCATGTTCAAAGTCAATCACTGGAATGATGTGCCTAAAGTCAGAATCACGCGCCTTGAAAGGCCCGCTTATGTGTTTGCAACTGAGGCAGTCATCGATGATAAACCGTGGTTCCACGACATCAAACGCTTCCTTCAAACTCAAGAGTACCCGCTTGGGGCATCAAACAAAGATAAGAAAACTCTAAGGAGACTTTCTGGCAGTTTCTTCCTGAACGGAGACGTGCTATACAAAAGAAATTTCGACATGGTTTTGCTCAGATGCGTGGACAGACACGAAGCAGACATGTTAATGCATGAAGTGCATGAAGGGTCCTTTGGAACTCATTCAAATGGGCATGCAATGTCCAAAAAGATCTTAAGAGCAGGATACTATTGGTTGACAATGGAATCTGACTGTTACAAACACGTGAAGAGATGTCACAAGTGCCAGATCTACGCAGATAAGATCCATGTGCCACCGACTCTACTCAACGTTCTCTCATCTCCATGGCCTTTTTCCATGTGGGGGATCGACATGATTGGAATGATCGAACCAAAAGCTTCAAACGGTCATCGTTTCATCTTGGTAGCAATTGATTACTTCACTAAATGGGTCGAAGCAGCGTCTTATGCCAATGTTACAAGACAAGTGGTTGTAAGGTTTATCAAGAACAACATCATTTGCCGATATGGTATTCCCAGCAAGATCATTACTGACAATGGTTCAAACTTGAATAACAAAATGATGAAAGAATTATGTGAGGAATTCAAGATTGAGCATCATAACTCTTCTCCTTACAGGCCAAAAATGAACGGCGCCGTCGAAGCTGCTAACAAGAACATTAAGAAGATCGTCCAGAAAATGGTCGTCACTTACAAAGACTGGCATGAAATGCTGCCATTTGCTTTACATGGATACCGTACTTCAGTGCGTACTTCAACAGGGGCAACTCCCTTTTCTCTAGTATACGGCATGGAAGCTGTACTCCCCGTAGAAGTTGAAATCCCATCAATGAGAGTCCTCATGGAAACTAAGTTATCAGAGGCAGAATGGTGTCAAAACAGATACGATCAGTTGAACTTAATCGAAGAAAAACGTATGACTGCTCTATGCCATGGACAGTTATACCAAGCAAGGATGAAACAAGCCTTCAACAAAAAGGTTCGACCTCGTGAATTTCGAGAAGGCGACCTCGTGCTTAAAAAGATCTTGTCTTTTCAACCAGATTCTAGGGGCAAATGGTCTCCTAATTACGAAGGCCCGTACGTTGTCAAAAGAACATTTTCTGGCGGCGCCATGACTCTTGCAACCATGGATGGTGATGAACTCCCATATCCTGTGAATGCTGATGCAGTCAAGAAATACTTTGTCTAAAAAATTACAAAAGAACAGCTCGGTAAGTCGAAAACCCGCAAAGGGCGACTTAGGCAAAAATGAGCGTCTCGGTGGACTGAAAACCCGAAAGGGCGGTCCAGGCAAAAATTAGAGACAATAAACAGAAAAAAATTTATCCCGGTATATTGAAAACCTGAAAGGGCAATCTAGGCAAAAATTAGGGATTTATGACAAAGTAACTGCATCAGTCCATACTTCGTCACCTGAATCGTCTTTTTCCATCAAAGGATCTTCGATCAAATCATTATCAATCTGAAGCGACAAACACAGTTGGAACTCAAAGTTGTTAAGGGGATAGTGGTTATTGCTTTCAATGTAGCCTTTTCCGCATAATTACCATTTCCAACTTTTGTAAATACTCCATGGAATCACGCCTTTAGCGGGTTTCCATCCTATTAAATAAATTTGAGCCTTGTGCCCATTTGTTTGCAATCTCTAATTTCTTTTAGCTTTCAAAATGACGCTTTAATTGTGTTATTTACTTTTGAAAAAAAGAAAAAAAGTTTTAAATGAATTTACTTCACTTTTCTTTTTCAAAATAAAAGCGAAATTTTCCTTTGAGTTGTGAACAACGGAAGGAACATCAACAGCTATCTCCATAGGAAGAAGCTCTTCTATCCCCAGTGAAAAAGCTCTTCTATCCCCAGTGAAGAAGGTCTTTTATCCCCAGTGACGAAGATTTCCAATCTCCAGTGAAGAAGCTCTTCCATCTCAGTAAAGATGCTTATCTTCCCCAGAGAAGTTTAAAGCACGCAACACCATTCATCACCCGTGTTATCTACACCGTGTTGAAAAACATTTGCCAAGTATCTGGTTGTATTGCGACGTCGGTCCCTCTCCAGTATATACTTCTTTGTCTGTCAGTATTGTTAGCATGCATGCGACATTCATGACATTCATCATTCATACATATTTGCATCATTTATGCATTCTTGCATTTTTCAATGTTTGATTTAGAATCACTTGTTTAGGATATATCTATCCTCAAAAAGAAAAAAAAAAGAAAAAAGAAGAAACAAATATGGGCGTGTCATCTCTCCAAGTAGGTTGTCACCCATAAGCAGAAAAGAACATATTCTTTCTCCAGTTTCCCACTGAGATAATTCCTCGTGGAAGAAGGTTGCTTTAGTTTCTCCTTTCAAAACAAAGGAGGAGATCCCCAGTTGAGTTCATTCCTCATGGGTGCAAAGTCTTGTTTGACTATTTCTTTCCAATTCATTCTTGGTTAGAACCCTGTCTTTACCAAAGATTCAAATTCCGATTCCTCAAACAGAGTCGTGAAAAACAGACAATAAGCAATAGCCTCATCTTCTGAGCAGATTATGTCTCTTTCAAAAGAAATTTCCTCTCAAGGAAATCAATCATGAAGATCATTTGACAAATCAGGGCCTTATTACTGTTCACAAAGCTGAATAACAAGTAATTTCCCTAACAAAGTCTCCAGGATAATTTTATCACTTGGCTGATAATTGATCATGTCTTCAAAACCGCTATCTCGAGGCTGGTAGTTGGTAAACCATTTGTTCTGGTTATATTATTAACATGTCTATCACCAGGCTGATAGTCGGTAATATTAACCGAACCTTTGAAACTCTTTTTTACCGTGTCAAATCTATCACCATGCTGGTAGTCGGTAACACAGTTTCATACCTTTCACCTTCGCATTGTTAAACAAGTCTATCCCCATGCTGATAGTCGATAATGCCGATAGGTAAGCTTTTCTTACAAAGCTATCATTCCCCGGTGAAGCATACACTTGCTTTCCCGAAAAGAACAAAAATGGATTCTGTTCCTTAAAATGGATTGAGACATCCTTCCCAATCTCTTTTCCCCAGTGGAGTCAGTTCTTGATATTCCCTCGGTAAAGATATCCTTGCATCATTCGCAATTTTGGTATCTTAGGTCCAAAATTCGCGTCTTCTGATATTTAAGTCTCTTCCACCCTATCAAAACGAAGATTTTCAATCTTCATGTCTCAGGTTGAAGAAACTTAAATAGGGGCATCTGTCATACCCCAATTTTTGACCTAAGATACCACCTCATATCATTGCATATGCATCATTTGCATCTCTAACAAATTGCATTAGCTTGTGTTTGCTACTTGTGACCCAGCAGGGTTTAATCAAGAAAACACTCATCAGTACAAGTAACAATCAATTAGGGTTTTGTTCTCCCTTCATCTCAAATGAATCCATCTTCATCAACAATTAACATTTGGTCCTAAAAATCCATCTCAACAAGCTCAAAGGCTCTGAATCGACTGAATTAGGGTTTTGACTGAAGTTAGCATACTCCTGACTTTTGCTCAGGATTTGATCTAATGACTTGGGATATGATATCAAGACCTCAAGTGCACCATTTTGACTTAATCCATTGGCTCATAACATCTTCTGCACAAAGATTGATCAGACAAATCCTCAGATCAGGGTTTTGAACTATCAGGGACTGAAATCAGGGATCACATTTGGGAAACCCTAAAAATCTCCAGGAAGTCAATCAAAGGTTTCAATCATCCTCAAATAATCCCTATGACAATATACAATGGAAATTACATCTCAATTCAAGATCCACAGTCATCAATTTCATCAGGTCGACAATTAGGGTTTTTGACCTAATTCACTGAACCACTGACTTTTTAATCAGGACATGGTGTCACAACTCAAATCATGGCTCAATATCCTCTAATACCTCAATATGATCCATTCATACTATTCATTTGGTGAGGATAGCCTGTTTCATTTGAAATCTCCAGAAACGCGATTCGTCTGAAAAGTCAACTGTACAAGATCACCATTGACTTTTGGGGAATTTTGGTCAACCATGACTTTTGAAGTTTTGAATCATCAATATATGATATGAGAAGTCATTTGATCAAGAAAAATCAAGAAAATCAATCAAAAATCAAAAAGTCAAAAGTTTGACTTTTCATACTTAGAAAAATTTCTAAGTGTTTTTCATGGTTTTTTCCAAACTTTGGAAGGGAATAACTCAAAATTTCACCTACAAACTGAAAAAAACTTCCAACATGAAAGTTGTAGATTTTGATCCAATAAACAACTTTGAAACATATAAATGTTTTCCATAAGATCAACCATTTAAGAGATATGGAGCTTCAAAGTTGGTACTTTTTGAAAACTTCACTTGAAATCTCATTTTCTTCAAAGTTCATGGATCTTTTTCACCCATTTCCTTAAAGGTCTTGAAGAAACTTTCAACTAGGGTTTTGAAGTGTGTAATATGAGCTTTCCAAAATGTCCAAGAGCATGAAAAAATATGGAGTGTAGCTATGGTTTTGAATTTTGACATTAGTGATCATTTTCACTTGAATTTTCACCATTTTTCACTAAGTTTCAAGACTACATGACCTATAATTCAAGTGATGACACACCAAAGCAATGATTGAGAGATATTTTCTGGTTTAAGATCAGATAGGAAAGAGATAAGAAGCTTGGCCAAAATAACCATGGTTTAGTTACTTTAACCATTTGCATTTAATGTGAAAGATTCCATTTTATCTCTTAAGCCAAATCATCACTTCTTGAAGCAACTTGCAAAGCTTTGTATTCAGAAACCTTGGCCTATAAATAGAGGTCCTTACCACATTCAAATTCACACCAAAACCTCACAATTATAGGTTTTCTCTCTTCTTTCTTGAATTGCAAGTTTCATAGTTTTCAAAGAGGTAGAAAACTCAACCTCCAAATCCTTGAAGCTATGGCCAAAGTGATGATTCTAGAAAACCATAAACACCATATGGGATGTGTTTGAATCACTCATACACCCAAAAACACCTCAAAACTCAAAATCACTACCTCACTTCCATATTTGCATATATTGAACCTTATCATGCCAAAATCCATACCAAGCTATATCTGTCCAAACTAACACTTCCAACACCTCATATATATCATATATGAACTATCCCAACACTCATCATCAATCAAAAACTTCAGAATCACCAAGCTCGATTCATACTTGAAGCAACTGCAGATCGGGTTCCACCAACTGATCCAGATGTTTTCAATCCACTCCAAGCATCCAGACACCTTCCATATGGTCCATTGAAGCTATCCAGATCATCAAACAACTTCTGTAACACCTCTATTGCAGAATTCGAATCCCAGCTTGGCCGTTTTTGAAGGTAAGTGCTATGAACTTCAAACTCATACATACATGCATCATAAATGAAAAATTGAGTTGCTATCTTGTTTCTGCACTATCACTGATCAATAGCCCTCAATCAATTTCACAATTCATCAATTATACACAATTTCAGATTGAATCATAAGATTAGGGTTCTTCGTGTTCATCAGAAAACCAATGATCTTAGAGTGAAAATAAATGCAATTAATTGGTACCATTGTGTTCCTCGTCCAAAACCGAGCAAGATAGACTATCTACTTGATCAAAACAATCCAGTTTCAAAGATTTTCAAAAATCAGTTGAAGGTGTGTTCTTGGCGCCATTTTTGTTTCAGAAATTTCAAATCCAAGTTTTAAAATATAATCAGTTTGATGCGTGTTATTAACAAGCCACAAGCGTGGCTCAGTTGGTTGTGTGTTTTGGCTGGTGAGAGAGAGGGCGTGGGTTCAAACCCTGGCAGGACCAAAAGCTTATTTTTTGCCACTTTTCTCATTCATTTTCTTAACAACTTCACTTAATTAATTAACATAGCAAATTAACTCATTTTAACTTCATTTTTTGCATACTCTTTGTTTAATATACATATTTTATGAATACCAAAAAAAATCATCAAAAAATATTTATTTGATACATTTTTAAATAGGTTTAAAATGACTTATTTTTAAGTGTTTTAAATACTTTAAAATATTATTTTTCATTTGTTTTTTTTAACATAATCACTTGTAAATATTTTGTGATCAAACCCTAATCATTTAGGTGTTAATTAAGTGTAATCTTTGTGTTTATCTTAATTAATTTGATTTCTTTCAAATTCAAACCGTTTTAAAACAAACGATCATTCTTTTCAAAACCATAAACTATTTCTTTTTGAAACTATTGATTAAATCTTTTTAATTGATCAATTGATTTTCAAAACGATGTGGGGTCTCTCGAATATTAGAGAGTATAAGACCCACTCTTTTTTTTTCCTTTTACAGTTTTTCTTTGTACAGAAAACTTTTTCAAAACAATACTTTTCAAACTGTTTTTTAAAACAATAAATCTCACATCTTTTTTCAAAACCATCCACCCTGTTTTATGTAAATAAAACAGGGGCCTCTCGAATATTAGAGAGTGTAAGTCCCACTTCTTTTCTTTTTGTACAGTTTTTCTTCAAACAGAATAAACTTTTCAAAATAACAAATTTTCAAACAACTTTCAAACAGTTGTACAAAAGCGAAACCTCGCGTCTGTAAATAAACAATCAACGATGTTTTGTAAATACCACGGGCCTCCACGTAGGTATAAGTCCCAAAGCCCCTTTTGTACATACCCATTCCTGTACATGAAATTAGGTATTTCATTGTACACACACCGTTTTGTACATATCTCGATCAACTTGATTTTTAACTTTGAATAACAAATCAAAAATGAAGGTTTTTCTTTAAATCTTCCCAAAAATATACCATGGGCCTCCATGTAGGTATAAGTCCCAAGCCCCTTTGTAAATACCTGTTTACATGGCTTTGAATAAACTCAAGCGGACCTCTCCCCGAGTGTAAGTCCCGAACCCCGTGTATACAAATGGATCATGCTTACAGGTATATTTCCTTCATAAACTCCATTATATACACACACTTTGTCATATATATAATTGTTCATACCTGTTCATGTTTATTCATACTTGTTCATGTTTGTTCATATGTGTGATATGTGTGCTTGTTCAACTTAGTACAACACTAGGTTCCCCACAGCCTCCTATTGGGCTTCGTGCAAAGAATCCCCACTAGTTTAGGTTAGGACATAGAGTATGGTTTCCCGGTGAAATCGCTCTAAGAGGTCAGACCAACTATACCATGCCTCCCCTTGGGCTTTGTACAAACGAGTGACCCTCCCATAGCCTCCTCTTGGGCTTACAATGCAAGGACCCTGGATTGTCCCTCCCATAGCCTCCTCTTGGGCTTACAATGCAAGGACCCTCGGATAGCCTCCTCTTGGGCTTCGTACAAGGACCCACGGGCTTCTTATAAGCATCCCTAATATCCAAAACAAATACCCTAGGAGATTAGACATTTATCATCTCTATGATAGGAGTATCTCTTCTATATCATCACAAACAATCAATCAAACCTTTTTTGCCACAAGGCTGGCTAATCAATCAAACCGTTTTGCCACCATACTGGCTGATTAATCAAAGTTTTTGTCACAAGGCTGACTTCATTGAAACTTTTGCCACGAGGCTGGCTGATTAATCAAAACTTTTTGTCACAAGGCTGACTTCATTGAAAGTTTTTGCCACAAGGCTGGTTAAACAACAAAAAAACATCTTTATCATTCTAAGCGCCATAAGCGGCATGGCCCCGGGCTTATAATGAAAAGATTTTCAAACAAAAATCAAACAGATGTATGTGATGATATAGATTAGATACATCGAACATTTAGATGACATTTGTCTCTTATCCTTTGCTTCCACTGGCATAAGTGGGAACTACGATTGCTCTGACTTTCTCAACATCCCTTTGAGAATACGTAGGCACAAGGTCGATCCTTGGCGAGAAAAATAAAACAAAAAAAACCATTTAAACCTTAGCACCCGTAGACCCCGAGCTACAGATGCTCTGATTCCCTCTAAGGGATATGTATGCAGAGGATCGCGATGATGTTTGCGAGCATAATCAAACAAACACCTTAGGTCCCACCTATTTCACAAGAACCTCTCAAGAATGGAATAAATAAAACAAAGAAACCTATAGAGTACTATAGATACGTTGGGTGCTAATACCTTCCCTTCGTATAACCAACCCTCTTACCCAAGATCTCTCCCCCACTTTTAGGTTATTGCAACTTTTTTCCTTTTCCTCTTTTGGAAACAATAAAAAGTTTGGTCCGTACAAAAGAAAAATCATTTTTTGAGCACTCGAGCCCAAAGAAGGCATCAGGTGTCTCATCCGAAAAAGGATACGATTTTTCCCCGCGACACATACTCAGATCTCTGAATTGTTCAATTAACTCCATTTCTTTCACCATTAATGTCGACATATGAGCCGTCTTCCGACTCAGTGCATCAGCTACCACATTATCCTTTCCTGGATGGTAACTCAAATTAAAATCATAGTCCTTCAAGAATTCTAGCCACCTCCTTTGCCTCATATTCAATTCCTTTTTATCAAATAAATATTTCAGACTCTAGTGATCACTGAACACTTCAAATCTTGATCCATACAGGTAGTGTCTCCAAATTTTCAATACGAAAACTACCGCTGCTAATTCAAGATCATGCGTAGGATAATTCCTCTCGTGCACCCTCAATTGTCGTGAAGCATAGGCTACCACCTTACCATCTTGCATTAATACTCCGCCTAATCCCATTTTAGATGCGTCGCAGTACACAACAAATGGTTCACTTGGATTTGGTAGAATCAACACTGGCGATGTAGTCAACTTCTTCTTCAACTCTTCGAAACTGTCCTCACATGCCGCATCCCACACAAAGTCTTGACCCTTCCTCGTCAACTGAGTTAATGGTAATGCCAAATTGGAAAATCCCTCAATAAATCTGCGATAATATCCTGCCAAAACCAAAAAGCTTCTAATCTCCGTCACTGTCTTTAGAGGTTCCCACTGAAGTACTGCACTTACTTTAGATGGGTCCACTGCTATACCTTCACCCGAAATAACATGTCCTAAGAAACTCACAGTTCCTAGCCAAAACTCACACTTCGAGAACTTTGCGAATAACCTATTATCCTTCAACACTTGCAACACAATTCTCAAGTGTTCTGCATGCTCCTCTTCCGACTTAGAGTAAATTAATATGTCATCGATGAATACCACAATAAACCGATCCAGATACGAATGAAATATACGGTTCATGTATTCCATAAAAACACCTGGCGCGTTAGACACTCCGAAAGGCATCACTGCATATTCGTAGTGTCCATAACGAGTTCTAAAGCCGGTCTTCTGAATATCTCCTTCCTTCACTCTAATCTGATGGTACCCCCGATCTCAAATCAATTTTACTAAATACGCGAGCACCAACAAGCTAATCCATTAAGTCATCAATTCTTGGCAACGGATACTTATTCTTAATGGTTACTTTATTCAACTGACGGTAATCGATACACAGACGCATACTACCATCCTTCTTCTTTACCAACAACATTGGAGCTCCCCACGGCGACACACTCGGCCGAATAAATTTCTTATCAAGCAATTCTCCAATCTGAGCCTTCAACTCCGCCAATTCTGATGCAGACATTCGGTACGGCGCCATAAAAATAGGCCTAGTACCAGGAATAAGATCAATAGAAAATTCGACTTCCCTCTCTGGAGGCAACTCTGTAATATCCCCAGGAAATACTTCGAGAAATTCTTTCACCACCGGTATCTCTTCAATTGATGTTTCGCTCTCAACCGATAGCGAGGCAAACACAGCAAACATCTTGGCTTCATCCCCTAACAATACGTTCATCTCCTTGGTAGATAACGAATCCGCCAACGCTTCTTCTTCTGGAGTCAGGAACAATAACCTCTTTCTAAAGCAGTCAATATACACATGATTGAACTCTAACCAGTTCATTCCCAATATAACGTCTAGATTACCGAGTGGCAAAAAAATTAAGTCCACTCCAAAATCCCTACCAAAGATAGTCAACGGACAATTCAAACACGCTTGAGAAGTAACCACAGAACCAATAGATGGAGTTTCAATCGTCATCCTCCTATCTAAAGTGGACGGCACAATTCCCAATCTCCTCACACAATCAACAGAAATAAACGAGTGGGTTGCACCCGTATCAATAATAGAAATCAAAGGAGTGTTATGGATGAAACAAGTACCTTTGACTATTCTGTCATCACTGGTAGACTGGGCTCCTACCAATGCAAACACCTTGCCATTACCATGCGCTTTCTTTGGCTTTTGACAGTGAGTGCTGATATGCCCTTCCTCACCACAGTTGTAGCAAGTAGGCACTCTGGTCTTACAATCTGCCACCATATGACCTGTTTTCCCACATTTGAAGCACTTCTTCACATCCTTCTGACACTCATTAGCACGGTGTCCCTCAGTACCACACTTGAAGCAAACAATGGGCTTTGAAGCAAATCCTCCCCCACTTGGCTTCTTCCCAAAAGTAGCCTTCTGTTTTCCTTTGTCAGCAGGGACACTATACGGTTTCCCACGATTCTGATTACCCTTCCGATCATTCACAGCTTTGTAATGTGCAATCCTGGCTCTGTTATCATTGTCATAAATTCGGCTTCTGCTCACCAGCTCTGGATAATTCCTTATCTTCTGACAAGCAATACCCTGTTTAATCTCGGGACGCAACCCGTTCTCAAACTTGATGCATTTGGAATTCATAGCCTCGTTAATATTGTAATGAGGGCAATATTTCACCAACTCTTCGAATCGAGCAGCATACTCATCAACAGACATATTCCCCTGCTTCAATTCCAGGAACTCAATCTCCCTTTTTCTTCGAGCATCTTTCGGAAAGTACTTTTCTAGAAACTCAGCCCGAAACACTGCCCAAGTAATCACAGTACCTGCAGCTTCCAATCTCTGACGACTGTTATCCCACCAGTCCTCAGCTTCACCTTCCAGCATATGCGTACCAAACTGTACCTTCTGATCCTCATTGCATCCCATGGTTCTAAAGATCTTCTCAATAGCCTTCAACCATTTCTGTGCAGTATCTGGATCAATAATACCACCTTCAAACTTAGGCGGTTTGTTGCTCTGGAACTTCTCCAAGTTACGAAACTGCAGATCTCCAGCATTTTGATTGTTATTATTCTGCACCGACTGCGCCATAGCTTGCAGTGCAGCAGCAAGAGCAACATCATTCCTTCCTGCCATTCTGTCCAACAATCCAAAATATGGTTAGAAGGACACACAAATCGACTCCTAATCTAAGGACTGACTCTACTACATCTGGCCGATTGAACCGACCTGCTCTGATACCAATTGTAACACCCCACTTTTCCCAATTATAAATTACGGTAAAATAGTAATAATATTATCAGAGTAATTCAACACAAGTGGAATGTCACACTTTTCCAATAAACCAGGAAACTAAAGTTTAAATACTTTATTTATTCGTTTCTCACAAAAAATCAATAATACAGCAGAAATAGTTTTTATTTAAACCAAATCACAGCACACTTGCCACTAACAAACAAAATCCACCTTAACTTGTGGTTCTCCAAAAATTAGAATTTAAAAGCGATACGTAACAAAATTCCATAAAATAACATTTGAAATAAATTCCCAAAAATTCTCGTGTTACGTATCAGAGCGACTCCTAAGACTCGATCAAGCAACACGTACTCCACGTACAGATTAGGTACCTGAGTTACCTGTACTTCCGAAGAAGCACAGACACGGCAAACAAGAAAGAAAGGGGTGAGAACTACATTCAATAAATAACGGTGAATAATACATGCTAAGGAGTAGTACTCACACCTATCACACAATATCACATAATCACAATTTAACAATCAATTACAATAATGAAATATGACTCCATGTCTTGACACAAATGCATGTGGTACCAAACTCGGTTCATTCAATCGAACCCGATTCACCAAGGAATCCGGATAATTCGCATACACTCCACTGAGCAACGAATTATCTTTAACACAACTCCACAAGTGAGTCCGGACCTACTAGGCATCTACCAAAGATTTTCACCAAGCAGTCTCAATGTTATGACATGTAATGCACCAACAAACAATATACATATCAAATATATGTCATGTATATTATACGATCCATTTGATCCACGATCCTCCTGATCACTTATAAGCAACATTTACCGTAATCCTCCTTCGAATTACACTCGCTGTCCAAAATACAGCACACAACGAATAGTTATATTATTCCGGGTAAACCTGCTAATTATTAATCCACACATAGCTGATATCTATACTGTGAATACACTTTCAATTTCTTTTTCTGTCACCAAAATTTGGATATGACACACAGCTAATGCTCTGCCAAGGTGTAAATGCCATTTTACTAATTCATTGCTCTCCCTACTTAATTTTCTGCTATCCATTAAACATGCTAAACTACTATCTCGGCTATTCCCTTCTTAACATTCTGCTATAGTAATTATTTTTACTAGTGTGAACTAACTCCTGTGTTTACTAGTTGGAAAATTAACCCTTTGTGACTTATACTACCACTCAACCACTAGTCAATATATTAATTCTAAGTTTTCTCCAATTATTAATTCCTTGGCAGTATTACTCATTACTAATACCATTACGGTATTAGTGTTTAATATGGAGTTAATTAGTAAAACATTGAATCAAGCTACTGGTTATTCATTTAACTAATAATTTAAGTGGGATGGAAATTGATTATTTCTATTTGTTGTAGCCATCGCCCCACACTTATAGCCGCCACCCCAAACTTATAGCCACCACCCCACACTCATAGCCACCGCCCCCTAATTGTTACAAACACTATCACACACTACACACAGTACTACACGTAACACTACACACACAGCACTACACACACAATTTCTTTCATTTTATTTGTTCTTAAATATATTAATACTCCCTCCTATAGAAATTAACTACAATTAACTACATCATTCTAGTATCATCTCGGTTCATCATAAATCTACCAGGATTCCTAATTAAATCCCTTGGCACAGAAACAATACAACCATAGTAGCAACCGTATGACAGCAATAACAAATAGATATGTTTTACCAATTCAATCACACAATTCACCACCAATGAATCAGTTAATCATACACAAACAGAATTTAACATATAAATTCCTATGAGGATAAGGACTCCTCACTATCCTCTCATGATTAAATCACCTATAATGAACCAATTCTCCCCCTTACCTCGATTCCAGAAAGCTTGACTCAACAATGGTGAAACCCTCTTACTTGGCCTCCTTGCTCCTCTCCTCTCAATGTTACGGTTTCTTTCTCAATAAAAACTAAACTTCTCCTCCCTTTCACTAAACCCTTATACTCTTATTACTAAAATACCACTTCTACCCTTAACCACTAATGACTTAGTTCCTCCATTATATTAAAAACAATAATATTAATAATAATAATATTAATAATAATAATGTTAATAATAGCAATATTATTAATACTATCACTAATAATTAATCTATCCAAGTCTAATATTACTAAATTAATATTATATCGACATTTCTAAATTATCCGTTCCGGTAAGGGTACTTCGCCTACGCGCTCGATCACACACCCAAAACAAGGACAAGCAATTAAAATATAACCTACTGACTAAATAATTTAAAATGGGGTGTTACAGCCGGCGGTAAAGCAATCTGATAAGAAACCTTCCTAATTTTATTAGTAATCTGCAATGGACCAATGAAACGCAGAGTTAACTTCTTCGATTTCAAGGCTCTCCCAATGCCAGTCATCGGAGTAACTCGCATGAATACATGATCTCCTTCCTCAAATTCAATATCCTTTCTTCTTTTTTCGTGGTAACTTTTCTGACGACTCTGAGAAGCTCTCATCTTCTCCTGAATCATCTTGATCTTTTCTGTAGTTTGTTGCACAATCTTCGGTCCAACCACCGCACTTTCTCCAGATTCGTACCAACACAACGGTGTTCTACATTTCCTACCATACAATGCCTCAAATGGAGCCATACCAATACTCGAATGATAAATATTGTTGTAGTTAAACTCAATCAAAGGTAAATAACTATCCCAAGCACCACCTTTCTCCAATACACAAGCTCGCAACAAATCCTCTAACGATTGAATCGTTCTCTCCGTTTGACCATCTGTCTGCAAGTGATAAGCAGAACTCAACCTCAACTTAGTACCTAAGGCTTCTTACAATCCTGTCCAGAACTTAGAAGTAAACCTCAGGTCTCTATCTGACACAATACTAGCCGGAACACCATGCAAACTCACTATCTTCTCAACATACAACTAAGCCAACTTCTCCATCGGATAATCCATTATTATTGGTATAAAGTGAGCAAATTTCATCAACCTGTCCATAATAACCCAGATAGAATCACAATTCCTGACCGTCCTAGGTAAACCAGATACAAAGTCCATAGAAATTCCATCCCACTTCCAATCTGGAACAAACAACGGTTCCATCAATCCAGACGGTTTCTGATGCTCAATTTTTGACTTTTGACAAATTAAGCAAGCATAAACAAACTCAGAAATTTCCTTCTTCATTCTAGGCCAACAAAACAACTTCTTCAAATCATGATACATCTTGGTAGCACTAGGATGAATGCTCAGTCCACTTCGGTGTCCTTCTTCCAGAATACTCTTTCTGATCTTAGCAACATTGGGTACACACACTCGGTCTCCAAACCTCATAACGCCATTCTCGTCAATTCAGAATTCACCTCCTTGGCCTTGGTTAATCAATGTCAACTTATCAACCAAGCCAGCGTCAGATTTCTGTCCGTTTCTAATTTCCTCAAGAATACTATTAGTAAACATCAGCATTCCCAACTTAGCACTATTAGAAGTACTTTCACATACTAAACTCAAATCTCGGAATTGCTTAATTAAATCCAATTCTCGTACCATTAGCATAGACATATGTAATGACTTTCTACTCAATGCATCAACAACAACATTTGCTTTACTAGGATGGTAATTCAAACCGAAATCATAGTCCTTCAGAAATTCTAACCATCTTCTCTGCGTCATATTAAGCTCCTTCTGATCGAAGAGATACTTCAGACTCTTATGATCGCTGAATACCTCAAATCGAGAACCATAAAGATAATGTCTCCACAGCTTCAACACAAATACCACAACCGCCAATTCCAAATCATGAGTCGGATAATTCCTTTCATGAATTTTCAACTGTCTTGAAGCATAAGCCACTACCTGCTTATCTTGCATCAAAACACCACCTAAACCCATCAGTGAAGAATCACAGTACACATTGAAAGACTTCGCTGGATTAGGAAAAATTAAGATCAGAGCACTTGTCAATCTCTTCTTCAATTCTTGAAAACCTTTTTCACAGTCTGAATCCCATACAAATACTTGTCCTTTCCTTGTTAACTTAGTCATTGGCAACACCAACTTCGAAAATCCCTCAATAAACTTTCTATAGTAACCTGCCAGACCAAGAAAACTACGGATCTCTGAAACATTCTTCGGCGTCTCCCACTGAGATACCGCTTCTACCTTCGTAGGATCCACCGCGATACCATTCTTCGAAATTACATGGCCAAGAAAACTTACTTCCTTCAACCAGAATTCACATTTAGACAATTTCGCATACAACTTCTTCTCCTTCAATAGTTCTAATACCACTCTTAAATGCCCTGCATGTTCTTCATCACTCTTCGAGTAAATTAGAATGTAATCAATGAACACTACCACGAACTTGTCAAGATACGGGTGAAATATCCTGTTCATATACTCCATGAAAACACCAGGTGCATTAGTAACACCAATTGGCATAACAAAATATTCATAATGTCCGTACCTCGTTTGGAATGCCGTCTTCTGAATATCTTCCGCCTTCACCTGAATTTGGTGATATCTAGACCTCAGGTCAATCTTGCTAAACACACAAGCTCCAACCAGCTGATCCATCAAATCATCAATCCTCGGCAAAGGGTATCGATTCTTGATTGTCACCTTGTTTAGTTGTCTATAATCAATACATAGCCTCATTGAACCTTCTTTCTTCTTAACCAACAGTACTGGTGCACCCCACGGTGACACACTAGGACGAATAAACTTCTTTTCCAACAATTCCTCTAACTGTTTCTTCAATTCAGCCAATTCCGATGCCAACATGTGATACGATGCCATCGACACAGGACTAGTTCCAGGAATCAATTCTATAGCGAATTCCACTTCTCTTTCAGGTGGCAACTCACTAACATCTTTTAGAAATGCTTTCGGATACTCATTCACTACTCTTAGTTCATCAGTTTTAGCTTCCCCCTTCACTTCCATTGAAGAGCACAACATAAATACTACCGCTCCATCATTGACAGCCAAATTCATCTGTTTGACCGACATAGTCAGATCCTCAACACTAACCTCTTCAGGAAAGATAACCGCCTTCGTAAAACAATTAATATGAACTCGATTAAATTGTAACCAGTTCATTCCCAAAACGACGTCAAGTTGTTCAAGCGGAAGGCACACTAAGTCCATTCCAAACTTTCTACCAAATATGTCAATAGGACAGTTCAAACAAGCAGAAGAAGTAGTTACTGAACCCGACGCAGGAGTGTCAATAACCATACTTCCATGAATAAAAGATATTTCTAATCCCAATCATTTAGCATAATCCAATGAAATGAACGAATGAGTCACTCCAGTATCAATAATTGCAACTAAAGGTGTGTCATGGATGAAACACGTACATTTAATCAGACGATCCGCCGGAGTAGTCTCTGACCCAGACAAAGCAAAGACCTTCCCACCAGACTGATTCTTCTTCGGTTTAGTGCACTGTGGACTGATGTGACCCTCTTCGCCGCAATTGTAGCAAGTCACGATCTTCATCCTACAATCAGAAGCAATATGACCCGCCTTACCACACTTGAAGCATTTCTTTTCTCCACTCTTACACTCATTCCTTCTATGCCCAGTCTCACCACAGTTGTAGCACCTAACGGGAGCACCAAAATCTCCCCCACTAGGCCTCTTCCAATCACCATCTTTCGCAATTCCTCTACCATATGGCTTACCTCTATCCATAGGCTTCTTACCTTTCTTGTCAACCAACTCGCGAGAGTGAGATGACTTCAGCTTAATGTTATCCTCTTCAAAGATCCTGCTACAGTCCACCAAATCGATAAATCGCCGAATTCTCTGGTACCTGATATCTTGCTTGATCTCGTCACGAAGATCATTCTCAAATTTGATACACTTTGAGAATTCACTAGCCTCATCATTGTTGTAGTGAACGTAGTACTTTGCTAACTAAACAAATTTTGAAGCATACTCTGGTACCGTCATATTACCTTGAGTCAGCTCCAAAAATTCAATTTCCTTTCTGCCTCAAACGTCCTCAGGAAAATACCTCCTCAGAAATTCTCTTTTGAACACGGCCCAAGAAATAGCTACACCATCAGCATCCAGTTCAGCTCTAGTAGCCATCCACCAATCATCAGCCTCTTCGGACAACATATGAGTACCATACCTCACCTTCATATTCTCAGTACAATTGATGACTCTGAAAAACCTCTCGATCTCCTTAAGCCACTTCAGAGCACCTTCAGGATCATGCGTGCCCTTGAACGACGGAGGATTGTTCCTCTGAAAATTCCCCAATTTCCTGTTAGCACCAATCCCAGCTCCATTTACATTCCCTCCCAGCACACCAGCAATCATGCCCAAAGCCTCAGCGATAGCATCGTCGTTTCTTCCACCTCTTCCAGCCATTGTTCTGCTAATCATGAAACAACTCCATTAGCACCAAGAGTATCGACAGTCATAGCTCGCATTAGTCGCATACAAAGAAAGGAAAAAGACTGACACTAAGACGCTGGCCTTAGGATCTAGAGGGGGGGTGAATAGATCGTTCACAGTTTTGCGGAGTTAAACGACTTTTCAGCGGAAGTGATTCTGAATCGACTCGCGTCTATTCCGAACCACTATCGAAACGATTATATATGTGTTTAAAACCAGTCGAAGACTTGAGATAAGTGATAAGAGTGTATGTTGCAGAATGAAAGCGTTGCTCTTATTGAAAATCAGATTAACTTCTTGTATGATGGACAATGTTTGCAATGCAGTAAGAGTGATAGAAACAAATATACAAACACTTGGTGATAATGATCAAATTGATGGTGATTCAATATGTGATGGATTGTGATGTTTATATAGATTCTTAATTCACAATCTTAACACTCGAATCGTTGATCAATTTTCTATTATAACCAAATACGAACAGAATGTAAATGAAAAAGTAAAAGCGACAAGAACACGATATTTGTTTAGGCAGTTCGTCGATCGTCCTCGCTACGACTACGTCTGCCCCCAATTCCAAATTGAAATTGGGTAATCTTTCATTAATGTTGAAAGTAGTATATACAAAGAAGATAACAAAGAGATAAACGATAAACCAATTATGTCGATCCTTTGAATCTTCTTCCCCCTTAATCTTGAGCAAGATCAAGGTTATCCAAGAGCTTCACTTTGATTCCCTTCTGCAGTGTCTTGATTCCTTGAACTCCCCGTTCCTCAATCGTTACACTCAGCCGAATCCTCAATGAACGCCTCTTGATAAAAACCCCCAAGAACCACCCGTCGTGGAGGACAAAACCCGCTGATTTTATTCACCAACAAACCCCACAAACCTTCACCCACTAGGAATCTTCAATTCCGTTCCATGGACGTTATCGAACTCATCACTAACCCGCAACGCAAGAATGATTATGTGTAATTGTGTTGGAGATGATGAAGAACGAAGATGAGAAGCGTTTGTGTATCTTTTAGTCGTTGGTGTTTCTTTGAATAATGAACCTTGGACAATATATATGATAGCTTGACAGTTGGAGATGAGAGAAACAGAATTTTTGGCATTCTTGATCAGTTAGGTCGACCTCTTGTAGAGCTTAGGTCGACCTAGCAGTGCTTGCAGAATTTTGCTCCCAGTTAGGTCGACCTGTTTAAGGAGTAGGTCGACCAGAATCCTCTTCAAATGCATTCTGGGGACATTTTCTCAGATTAGGTCGACCTAGTTGTTGTGTAGGTCGACCTAGCAGACTGGTATGTAAATTTCATCAATTTAGGTCGACCTAGATGATGTGTGAGTCGACCTAGCAGAAGTATATGGATTTTTCTCCATTTTAGGTCGACCTAGGTTGACAGTAGGTCGACCTAACTGCTGCTTTTCTGTATTCTTCTTGTTTTGCTTGTGTTGAATCAACCTATAAGCATAATAGGTCGACCTGTTCTGTCATGAGTGATCAATGCTTGCTTTTCTTTGAGTTTTCTGCTTCCACCTTGTTGCTTGTATGCTTATTGAGTTTGCCATGAATCAAAAACATCTTTGTGATTGTAATCTTGTATTCACATACTCCCCCTTTTTGATGATGGCAAACCAGTAGTCGAGGCTTTGGTAGTAAGAGATAAAGACTCAACAAAGCTCCCCCGTTCATTCAGCATCTATTTCTCAACAAGGCAATCTCTCAACAAAGCTCCCCCGTACACTCAGCATCTATCTCCCCCTTTGTCAACATCAAAAAGAGATACAACGAAAATAGAAGAGTATCGAGAGAAACATAGATAAAATGCTAGCATTCATAAAAAAGGTAGCCAGTGATAGCATGAGAGTCAAATGAGCAAGAGCGATATGTGTATGAAGTCACTATAAGCATGTTAATTGATAGCATATTATAGTATCAATAATATTTTTGGAAGTGAACAACAATAACGTTACCGCTTTCTCAACTTTAATGGCAGCCTTTAATCAATGTGGAATGACGCCTGGCTAGATGATGAACTACCTTTACGCTAAGAAAACTGTTAGCAAAAGAGAACATATATATATATATATATATATATATATATATATATATATATATATATATATATATATAAAGTAAAGGAATAATATTAAGAGAGAACAAACGTAATTAGCCCAAGTTAGAGATATCGAGTATCCCTAATTCCCTACGAATGTTGAAGTATTGCTCCGTTGCTAGAGGTTTGGTGAAGATGTCAGCTAGTTGCTTCTTGCTTTCTACATGTTCAAATGTAACGTCTCCTTTCTCTACATGATCTCGTAGAAAGTGATGTCTTATTTCAATATGCTTGGTACGTGAGTGTAAGACAGGATTTTTACTCAAGTTTATGGCACTTGTGTTATCGCACATGATAGGTATGCGATCAAGCTTAATACCAAAGTCAAGAAGTTGTTGCTTCAGCCATAATATTTGTGCACAGCAGCTTCCAGCAGCTACATATTCTGCCTCAGCAGTAGATAATGCAACCGATACTTGTTTCTTGCTATGCCAACTTATCAATGAATTTGAGAATAGATGACACGTTCCACTGGTGCTTTTTCTATCGGATTTGCAGCCAGCAAATTCTGAATCGGTGAATCCTACCAAATGACACTCATTTCCCTTTGGATACCATAGGCCATATGTAGTAGTTCCACGTAAGTATCTGTAGCGGGGAAAATCTGATATCGAAGCCATGGGATTGACTCGAATCAATATTTCGTTTGAAATCGCCACCGCGCTTTATTTTTTCAAAGGAAAAGGGAAAAGAACATAAAACCCAAAGTTTTGTTTTTAAAACAAGAAAGAGATCTCAGGTACGGGTGTTGATTATATGAGGGGAAGGTTTTAAGCACCCCTCATATCTGTGGTATTCCACAGGAACCTTTTTGAAAATCTGTGTGTGTGTGCTAAAAGAAGGGTTTGTTTTATTTTTAAAATAAGCTCGGCAAAGCGTTTAGCTTTGGGCCTACATACCTCCTCGGTGCAATGGAGAAGTCAGAGCTAATGTAGTTCCGGTTTTTGGGAAAACATTTTAAAAACGAATAAACACTTTATCGTCGTCGGAGAGAAATACTCAGCCATTGATCTTGAGCATGAGAACAAACGAGTTCTTTGCATCGCAAATGAAAGAAGGGCTCCAACTCGGATAAAATCGACGAGTATGCCACTAGCTCTCTCACGCGGAAAAGATCTCATTATATCAATCAATTTCAAAATCGTGGGGTATAACCACTCGTTTCAACAATTAACAGTGTCTAAACTTTTGAAGAAAAGCCACTAAGGGCAAAAGATATTTTTTAAGAAAAAAGGTTTTGAAAATGATTGCAAACATAAGAAGGTTTTTGAAAAAGGGAGAAGATTTTGAAAATTTAAGAATGGGAGGAGATGAAGAGGCTATTTTATTGCGTAAAATAAAAGCTAAGGAAAAGAACGGTCTAACCGAAGAAGAAGCCAACACTTGACATTATGAGTCAAGGTAGATTTCCCATCCTTTGGAATATCAATACCAACACATTAACACTTGGGGGATCCAGATGAACTTATTGTCTTAGCACCACTTTTCATTAAGCACATTAAGATTCTGACAAAAATCGGGCAGAGCAACGGCTGTTTTCGTGTAAAATCCTTATCTCAATGCCTTGGAATTAACCATCAAGGGCTTTCAAGGAAATACCTGCACATACAAACAGACAACAATCCAATGGCAGACAGACAGAATAACAGCAGAGTAATAACAGAATAAGAGTCCAGAGGTACTAGGTCCATAAGTCCGAATCTCCAAAGTGCTAGGGATAGTAACCGATAGTCCAAAGAGAGCCTTATGTATTTTTTAGATTTTGGTTCTTTATTAGTGTTTTAGCAAGAAAAGATAAAGTATGGTCCAAGTGGACAAAGGAAAAATGGCGGAAGCATAAACATATGTCCAAGTGGACAAAGAGAAAATAGCGGAATTATAAACGTCCAAATGGACAAAGAGAAAATGGCGGAATGTAAATATGATGAAATGATAAAATAAAGCGATAAAGCGAGAAATATAAAGAGCGGTATAATAAATGGCGGAAATTAAAGTTAGTTGTTAAATGTTAAAGATAACCATCTTGAAACTTGTCAAGTATGTTATCAAAGTTAGTAATGAAGATTGACGGTGAGTGAATGATGTACTCGGATTTAAATTCAATGGGGCTTATCAGAAGCTTGATAAAATCATAGCGACTACACGATAAAACCTCCACAAGTCTTAAATCAACCGCATACAATTCTCTTCCATATTTGATCTTTTTTATTCGGGACACGAAATATTGCGCTATGTTAAGCAGATCGCCAAGTGATTTATGTAGAAATCACCCTACAACGAGGCCGGTCAAAACTTTATGTGCTAATGTATGCGAGAAGAACGATATGTAGATCGCCTTCCGAAAGCAATACCGCACGAAAAGAAAATAGGTAACGATCTAGTCTTTACTAAGAATCCATAAGAATTCTCAAAGTATTAAGACTTTCATCGATCAAAAGAAAAAAGGAGAAGGATAAGATAAAATGCATAAAGATAATCAACTCACACTATCATTAATATCATTCATCTAATATTATGGATTTGGTTCTTTCAAACCTATCAACATCCTAGATCCAATGATATTAATGAAATGGAGGAAGAAGAATAAAATTCACAAAAGATAATCAACTCACACTATCATTAATATCATTCATCTAATATTATGGATTAGGTCATTTCAAACCTATCAACATCCTAGATCCAATGATATTAATGAAGTGGAGGAAGTTGGAAACCAAAACAAGCATAAAAAAGGCAAAAAACCACATTCTGCCAGCAGGAAATCGATTTCATGCAGAGGGAAATCGATTTCCATAGTGCAGTTTTCAAAAAAAACAAGTCACGCTCAGCAGGAAATCGATTTCAGCCTTAAGGAAATCGATTTACTCAGTGTAAAAATCAGCAAAAACAGCATTTAGAGGCATAACACTTGACTTGAACAAATGTACAAACATCTTATGATCAAACATCAATTGGAGCACGAATTTTCCATCAAATCACCATCAAATAGCACCAATATAGCATCAAAGATGCATCACACACAAGCAACAAAGATCTACATCATGATATACAAAAAGGATGAAGAAAATTTACCAAATCTTGAACAAAACTTGGATCTACTTCAAGAATCACCAACACAAATCTTGATCTCTCAACAATTGAAGAAAAAAAAGTGAAATGGATGGTGGTTTAGCTCAAAGTTTGTGAGGTTCAAGATGTAACTCAAAAAACTTTATGAAAGAATGAAGAGCTTTGGTGAATTTGGTAGGAATGAGGAGAGAAATTGCAAGAGGTTTTTTGGCTCTCAAAAGCTTGAGAAATGAGAGAGTAGTGGGCTCTATTTATAGGTTGAGATCAAGAGTAGTGGTAGTTTGGTCTTTTTGCATTTGGTAATTAGCTTGTGTTTAATTGGTGATTAAAGTGGCATTTAAATGGTAAGAAATGGTAAAATGAGGTTAAAATGGGATTAATGAAGGGGTTAATTTTGATGAGGTGGAAAATTGGTAAAATGATCAAATAAAAAGGTGCCAAAATGATGTCAAGCTTCCCTCCTTATATTTTTTGAATTTCGCCTTAAGGAAATCGATTTCCCCAGGAGTGAAATCGATCTCACTCTATTCCAGAAGAGAAATTGGCGCAAAATACACTAGGGAAATCGATTTATCCAGGAGGGAAATCGATTTCATGCTGTCCAGAATGTGATTTTGGTGAAGATTGCTGCAGGGAAATCGATTTACCCAGTAGGGAAATCGATTTCATCAGTCAAAAATTTGAAAAATGCCTTGTTTATTGCATGTCTTGGCTTGGTACCTACAAAACAAAAGCCTACAAAGAAACAAAGAAATATTTTTGGTATTTGGGTTAGTATAATATGCATACAAGGTAAACAATCATTGGTGCTTGATGGTCCCTCTTATTGATGAGGTGAGTGCAACACCATAAACAAAACTTCCAAGTGAAGCTCTTGATTAGTGATTGGGATATGAATGATATAGGATCTTAGGGTCAAAAATTGGGGTATGACAGATGCCCCTATTTAAGTTTCTTTGATTTTGGAGATACGATGATTGGAAATCTTCGTTTTGACAAGATCGAAGAGACTTAAATATATAAAACACAATTTTTGATCCTAAGATGCAATGCAATGTTAATGAATGCCTATGATGATGATGAAACATGACAACATTGGGGAGTAAAAGGAACTCCACTGGGGAAAACAAATGTCTTGTTGGCAAATCTCCGCTGGGGAAGGCAAGATTTTGTTGGAGAGATGAAACTTTGGTAGGAAAAGAAACTTTTCTGGGGAAAACATTTCGCGTCAGAGAGGTTATAGAATCCTCTTTCACTGGGGATGAGAAAGTATGCGTCCTGAATCAGAATGCCAATCTTCCGTTGACAGAAAACACACCATCGTACCACTGATGATATGAAGAGATGTACCTTCGTACCACTGACGATGAAGATATAAAATACACCAACGTTCCACTGAAGGTGAGCTACCAACTCAATAGTTGAAGGTAGAGGAAGATTGAATTACCACCTCAATAGTTGACGATAAGCTACCAACTCAATAGTTGAAGGTAGAAGAAAATTGAATTATCGCCTCAATGGTTGACGATAAGCTGCTGAGAACAATGAGTTGCCGCTGAGAATAGGGATCAACTTCTTCTCTAATCAAGGACATGGCTTGAGAAAAGGAACTGGATGCAAACTGTCACTTACACTGAAGCGACTTACCATTTGCTGAGGAATCTTTAAGCAAAACGAACTGTCTTCGTGAAGAAGGCTGCCATTCGTTATCTCAAAGGGAACAAACTGTCTTCTGCTGAAAGAGAATGCCATTTGCCGACCCTGTCGAGAAATCCTTAAGCGGAACGAACTGCCATCTGCTGAAAGAGACTGCCATTCGTTGACCCATCTTAGGAAAAAGTGAGCAAACTGTCTTCTAATGGAGGAGACTGCCATTTGCTGACTTTAAAATAAGAATTCTTAAACGAACTGTCTTCATGAAGAAGACTGCCATCCGTTATCTCAAAGGGAACAAACTGTCTTCTGCTGAAAGAGACTGCCATTTGCCGACCCTATCGAGAAATCCTTAAGCGGAACGAACTGTCTTCTGCTGAAAGAGACTGCCATTCGCTGACCCATCTTAGGAAAAAGTGAGCAAACTGTCTTCTAATGGAGGAGACTGCCATTTGCTGACTTTAAAATAAGAATTCTTAAACGAACTGTCTTCATGAAGAAGACTGCCATCCGTTATCTCAAAGGGAACAAACTGTCTTCTGCTGAAAGAGACTGCCATTTGCCGACCCTGTCGAGAAATCCTTAAGCGGAACGAACTGTCTTCTGCTGAAAGAGACTGCCATTCGCTGACCCGTCTTAGGAAAAAGTGAGCAAACTGTCTTCTAATGGAGGAGACTGCCATTTGCTGACCCGTCTTAGGAAAAAGTGAGCAAACTGTCTTCTAATGGAGGAGACTGCCATTTGCTGACTTTAAAATAAGAATTCTTAAACGAACTGTCTTCATGAAGAAGACTGCCATCCGTTATCTCAAAGGGAACAAACTGTCTTCTGCTGAAAGAGACTGCCATTTGCCGACCCTGTCGAGAAATCCTTAAGCGGAACGAACTGTCTTCTGCTGAAAGAGACTGCCATTCGTTGACCCATCTTAGGAAAAAGTGAGCGAACTGTCTTCTAATGGAGGAGACTGCCATTTGGTGACTTTAAAATAAGAATTCTTAAACGAACTGTCTTCATGAAGAAGACTGCCATTCGTTATCTCAAAGGGAACAAACTGTCTTCTGCTGAAAGAGACTGCCATTTGACGACCCTGTCGAGAAATCCTTAAGCGGAACGAACTGTCTTCTGCTGAAAGAGACTGCCATTCGTTGAGCTTCTTCCATTTGGAATCAAGAAGTTCATAAAGTATGAGAGATCATCACTTGATTTGAAGATAAGATTGATATGTGGAGACGCACAAACTTGCTCAAATAAAGAGGCTTTAATTTGTTGTCAACCAAAACATGATGGGGATAACACAAGTTGCTCAAAGTCAAAACCTGCCCCTTGCTTTCAAGCACAAATTCCAAGGGAGTGCAATAACATCACTGCTGGAAAATAAATCTTTCGATATCTGATAAACACATCAACCACAAACAAGTTCTCCATTATAGAGGAAAGCATAATCCTCAAGAGGTGCAAAATAAATGCCTTCTCAATCTAGGTTTCCCAGCCTAGAGAGGTTCAAAATAGTATTGTAAGAGACCAAAGTTCAACTCCAAGAACAAGCTGGATAGAAACGGTCAAACAAAGCTTTGCCCCTTGAGGAATAAACTCAACTGGGGATTAATTCCATCCTGACAAATGAGCTGAGGAGGAACACTGAAGAAAAATTCTTCCACGAAGAACAAACTCAGTGGGGATTATCAATTTCTGCGAGGAATTTACAGATAATCTTCTTCTTATCAAAAAGGTTGGACAACACATCAAGCTCTATTAGGGGGAATCAGAGAAAATTTCTTTGGAGAAAATCTCCATTCTGAACTTGCAGAGGAAATAAGAAGTTAACATCAAAGTAAACAAGTTAACATGCGGGGGATTTTAGTTCAAAACTCAACACAAGGTGAGAAAGAAAACCTAACAGTCAACCGTTGTCTCAAAACTTCTCGGTAGAGAGTGACATACTCTGGATTGATCATGGCAACAACCTTTGTACTTCAGGCTAATGAGGTGATCAAGGTAACTTCTGATTCAAAACTTGCCCCAGATTACATGGTCTATGAAAGGAAACTACCTCAAAAAGGTTCATAGAGATCCTTGGCGTCATGCAGACTTGGAATAATCTGCCCCAGATCAACAGATTCTTGTTTTTGAGATTTGTTGAATCTCGACGTAACTGCCCCAGATGACTAAACTTGGCACATTCTTTTACTCGACAAAGTCTTCGAGCTTTGCCCCATGATGGTAATCAAACTTGCAAAAGCATTATACTGGGAAAACAACATGCCCCTGGCAATGTTTTAGTTTTCTACTGATGATCAGATGTAAACTTCCTGGATGTCAAACAAATGTTTACAAGCAGAAAAATGTTTATTCTGAGAATGATAATGAAAATGCAACAATTATGTAAGTCTTGAAGTTTTATTGAAAAGATGTCACAAAACCTTGTGAATGAATCACTGGTTAAGGAATGACATTGATTTTTGTATGCATATGATACCAACACAAGTTTTCAGCATAACCGATAGGAGTCAGGAACACTTTCTTGTTTAAGTATGCTTTCGAAATAAACCCTGCTTCAATTAGGACTTTTGAGGGTTGTAACGTGGCCTGGTTCACAGTTTTCAGAAAAAAAAGATTTTTAGGCTCAAAGTTTATTTAGCCCACCCCAACTTCGTGATGTTCACCAGTCCTATGTTCAGTTAACTCAACATGAGTATTCATCTCTCAAAAGGATTTTGTGCCATTAAGGACCTAATGAAGCTTTCTTGGAGTAGCAGTCACCCTTTTGTCTTCATTTTTGTATTCACACAGATTTGTTCATTTTTGAGGACTTTTGCTTTGTAGTCCTTTCTTTTCACTTTTCACTCTTTTCTTTTCTCTTCTTTTTTTTATTTCCCTAGCTTTTGCCTGGACTGATTCTTTTGAATTGGTCGTCCAGCGGGATGCTCTAACTTTTGCCTAAGTCACTTGTTTTCAAGTTTTTGACTTAGCGAGCTTTTTTCTTCTTTCTTTTTTCTTTCTTTTTTATTCTTTTGATTTGAACAAATCGTGTGACATTGACTTTATCTTGACTTGCTGAGAGGGTTGTGACTGCCTCATTTCTTGGCGGATGAAGGATAACCATTGTGGTTTCACATTTTCCAGCCTTTTGATGCGCGGGGAATAACCATTGTGGTTTCCCATGATCCATCCTTTGATGTGGATATGACGTGCTTGACCTTTGGATGCACAATCCTTTTTGAAATATGAACACTCGGTCAAATTAACTGAAGACTACCCTGCCCCAGGTTACAAATTAGGGTTTTTTCGTTTAGAAAAGAAACTCCTACTTCAAGGCTCAAAGGGGTTAACAAGGGATTATCTTCCTTATATCTCCGGTGTTTGGGGATTTGAAACAATGCCTGTACATCATCAGCAGGGTTTTATTCAAGAGCATATAACCAGAAATTTGGCGTTTTCAGATCATCATCCTCCCTCCAATCTTTGCATAAGCAAGAGTTTGGCAAAAGCAATTGGTATCATAATGCATAAAAACAAATAAGCATGAGTGAAACGAATGGATTACTTCAAGACAAACATTATTATTGTGTTAGCATTAACATTCAAAAATAAACAAGTTTCTACATGCAAACAATGCATTGAAAAACAAGAAATATTACAAATGGAAATCAATAAGAATACTAAAAACTGAGAAAAACTCTCTCCATCTGGGCATATGCTGAACGAAACATCTTTCGAGCTTCAGTCTACCATCAATAGTGATTCAATCATGCTTTGGCAAAGAATTGGCTTGAACATCATAACCAACATCTTGGAAAGTCAAAATACAAGCATGGATTAATCTTTGAACTTCATTTTTTAGAGGCCAACAATTCTCTAAGTCATGTCCAGGAGCATTCTGATGAAAAGCACAAGTGACGTTAGCATTGTACCACCAGGGAATCTTCTCGGGAATTGGAGGTGGTGACCTTGTCTGAACCAAATTCTTATGAACTAGAGCAGGGAACAATTCTGCGTAAGTCATGGGGATAGGATCAAAATTCCCCTTTTGAGGTTGATTTTGCTCGTTCGGTGGAGAATCTTGTTGACGAGTGCTCTGCTGATAATCTGGGATTGCATGAACTGAATTGGATACAGGAATGACATAGGAAACATTCTGATGTTGATGATGATTGTTTCCTCCCCTGATTATCTTCTTTGAAAAGTCATTACCAAACTTCTTCACACTACCAGCTGAGTTACCTTCTTCAAACAAACATTCCTTTCGGACATCCTTTTCTAGAAGCGCTTTCATATCCACCTCTATGTGGAAGTCAGCAGGTGTACTGACTACCGTCCCCTTGGGAAAGAATGAGTTTAGAGTTTCAAGAAAGACCTTTGCCATCCTTTCTTCCATCATAGAAGGATTGACTTCGGCAGCAACTAGAGCCTCGACCAGAGCAGTCAGATGCTCCATACTAGCCTTCAGAGTAACCACCTCTTCACGGAGCTCAAGAATCTCTTGTTTGATGCTTTCCATTTCTTCTTAGTAAGAGTGTTGTACTGATGATACCAGGAGAAAGGAAATAAGGCTCGGGAAAAAACTTCTTTAGAGAACAGGACCAAATGCAGAATGATGCATGCAATGCAAATAATTTTTTTTATTTGAGTTTCAAGGAACTTGAGATATTAACTTGAAAACACTCAACATTGGACTAAAGCTTCGATTAAGTTATCATCAAAATCAATCATCCATTTTGGTGGATTAGAATTTTCACTCCATCAACACCCAAGATCCATTGAGTTTGATGAAACTTATGATGTTTACAAGGAAAAACCTCTAAGTTCCTTGAAAACTAAAAGAAAAAGAGTTTTCATGGATGCATGAATGCATGGTTTTATGCATCAACCACAACCAAGAGCACGCAAGGTCACATAAGATCATAGTTCAAAGGTTCGACGTCACGAGCATGGAGCCATGGGTCCAACCATCCCAAAAGGTATGATCTAAGGAATTTTGTACCTGCCGATCGGGTTCTACAAAGGTTCCCAGAGTTTTCAATCTTCTATCGGATATTACCGGCACGCACAATTGCTCATGGGCGCCAATAATATGCCTAAAAAGACCTCGTCTGAGCGTAGCATTGCATGACAACAAGCTCAAATTGGTACTTGATCTTGTTTCTGCACTACATCCTAAAAAGGCTTAGATGGGTTAAAAAGGTTCTAGGTCATTCAGCTTCTACGGACACTCACTATTGAAAGTAATAGCGTTATCACGATGGTTCGTAACAACCTCTACTACCTTCCATGAGGCCTCCACTGATTGGGGTTCCACCATATGACGCTCATGGTAAGGATTGCTCCTGACATGCGACTATTGGTCTTACCACCTCCTATCTCAAGTTACTCACCAAAGTTCGAGTCAGAACTTTATCTCATCACAGAGGAACCATCGAGCACCAAAAAGAAAAAAGAAAATAAACATACAAAGCACACAACAATATATACAGATAAAAACACACAGATAAACAAAAATAGGCTTAACACACTTAAAACTGGATCCCCAGTGAAGTCGCCATTTTTCTGTAGCGGGGAAAATCTGATATCGAAGCCATGGGATTGACTCGAATCAATATTCCGTTTGAAATCGCCACCGCGCTTTATTTTTTCAAAGGAAAAGGGAAAAGAACGTAAAACCCAAAGTTTTGTTTTTAAAACAAGAAAGAGATCTCAGGTACGGGTGTTGATTATATGAGGGGAAGGTTTTAAGCACCCCTCATATCTGTGGTATTCCACAGGAACCTTTTTGAAAATCTGTGTGTGTGTGTGTGCTAAAAGAAGGGTTTGTTTTATTTTTAAAATAAGCTCGGCAAAGCGTTTAGCTTTGGGCCTACATACCTCCTCGGTGCAATGGAGAAGTCAGAGCTAATGTAGTTCCGCTTTTTGGGAAAACATTTTAAAAACGAATAAACACTTTATCGTCGTCGGAGAGAAATACTCAGCCATTGATCTTGAGCATGAGAACAAACGAGTTCTTTGCATCGCAAATGAAAGAAGGGCTCCAACTCGGATAAAATCGACGAGTATGCCACTAGCTCTCTCACGCGGAAAAGATCTCATTATATCAATCAATTTCAAAATCGTGGGGTATAACCACTCGTTTCGACAATTAACAGTGTCTAAACTTTTGAAGAAAAGCCACTAAGGGCAAAAGATATTTTTTAAGAAAAAAGGTTTTGAAAATGATTGCAAACATAAGAAGGTTTTTGAAAAAGGGAGAAGATTTTGAAAATTTAAGAATGGGAGGAGATGAAGAGGCTATTCTATTGCGTAAAATAAAAGCTAAGGAAAAGAACGGTCTAACCGAAGAAGAAGCCAACACTTGACATTATGAGTCAAGGTAGATTTCCCATCCTTTGGAATATCAATACCAACACATTAACACTTGGGGGATCCAGATGAACTTATTGTCTTAGCACCACTTTTCATTAAGCACATTAAGATTCTGACAAAAATCGGGCAGAGCAACGGCTGTTTTCGTGTAAAATCCTTATCTCAATGCCTTGGAATTAACCATCAAGGGCTTTCAAGGAAATACCTGCACATACAAACAGACAACAATCCAATGGCAGACAGACAGAATAACAGCAGAGTAATAACAGAATAAGAGTCCAGAGGTACTAGGTCCATAAGTCCGAATCTCCAAAGTGCTAGGGATAGTAACCGATAGTCCAAAGAGAGCCTTATGTATTTTTTAGATTTTGGTTCTTTATTAGTGTTTTAGCAAGAAAAGATAAAGTATGGTCCAAGTGGACAAAGGAAAAATGGCGGAAGCATAAACATATGTCCAAGTGGACAAAGAGAAAATAGCGGAATTATAAACGTCCAAATGGACAAAGAGAAAATGGCGGAATGTAAATATGATGAAATGATAAAATAAAGCGATAAAGCGAGAAATATAAAGAGCGGTATAATAAATGGCGGAAATTAAAGTTAGTTGTTAAATGTTAAAGATAACCATCTTGAAACTTGTCAAGTATGTTATCAAAGTTAGTAATGAAGATTGATGGTGAGTGAATGATGTACTCGGATTTAAATTCAATGGGGCTTATCAGAAGCTTGATAAAATCATAGCGACTACACGATAAAACCTCCACAAGTCTTAAATCAACCGCATACAATTCTCTTCCATATTTGATCTTTTTTATTCGGGACACAAAATATTGCGCTATGTTAAGAAGATCGCCAAGTGATTTATGTAGAAATCACCCTACAACGAGGCCGGTCAAAACTTTATGTGCTAATGTATGCGAAGAACGATATGTAGATCGCCTTCCGAAAGCAATACCGCACGAAAAGAAAATAGGTAACGATCTAGTCTTTACTAAGAATCCATAAGAATTCTCAAAGTATTAAGACTTTCATCGATCAAAAGAAAAAAGGAGAAGGAGAAGATAAAATGCATAAAGATAATCAACTCACACTATCATTAATATCATTCATCTAATATTATGGATTTGGTTCTTTCAAACCTATAAACATCCTAGATCCAATGATATTAATGAAATGGAGAAAGAAGAATAAAATTCACAAAAGATAATCAACTCACACTATCATTAATATCATTCATCTAATATTATGGATTAGGTCATTTCAAACCTATCAACATCCTAGATCCAATGATATTAATGAAGTGGAGGAAGTTGGAAACCAAAACAAGCATAAAAAAGGCAAAAAACCACATTCTGCCAGCAGGAAATCGATTTCATGCAGAGGGAAATCGATTTCCATAGTGCAGTTTTCAAAAAAAAACAAGTCACGCTCAGCAGCAAATCGATTTCAGCCTTAAGGAAATCGATTTACTCAGTGTAAAAATCAGCAAAAACAGCATTTAGAGGCATAAAACTTGACTTGAACAAATGTACAAACACCTTATGATCAAACATCAATTGGAGTACAAATTTTCCATCAAATCACCATCAAATAGCACCAATATAGCATCAAAGATGCATCACACACAAGCAACAAAGATCTACATCATGATATACAAAAAGGATGAAGAAAATTTACCAAATCTTGAACAAGACTTGGATCTACTTCAAGAATCACCAACACAAATCTTGATCTCTCAACAATTGAAGAAAAAAAAGTGAAATGGATGGTGGTTTAGCTCAAAGTTTGTGAGGTTCAAGATGTAACTCACAAACTTTATGAAAGAATGAAGAGCTTTGGCGAATTTGGTAGGAATGAGGAGAGAAATTGCAAGAGGTTTTTTGGCTCTCAAAAGCTTGAGAAATGAGAGAGTAGTGGGCTCTATTTATAGGATGAGATCAAGAGTAGTGGTAGTTTGGTCTTTTTGCATTTGGTAATTAGCTTGTGTTTAATTGGTGATTAAAATGGCATTTAAATGGTAAGAAATGGTAAAATGAGGTTAAAATGGGATTAATGAAGGGGTTAATTTTGATGAGGTGGAAAATTGGTAAAATGATCAAATAAAAAGGTGCCAAAATGATGTCAAGCTTCCCTCCTTATATTTTTTGAATTTCGCCTTAAGGAAATCAATTTCCCCAGGAGTGAAATCGATTTCACTCTATTCCAGAAGAGAAATTGGCGCAAAATACACTAAGGAAATCGATTTATCCAGGAGGGAAATCGATTTCATGCTGTCCAGAATGTGATTTTGGTGAAGATTGCTGCAGGGAAATCGATTTACCCAGTAGGGAAATCGATTTCATCAGTCAAAAATTTGAAAAATGCCTTGTTTATTGCATGTCTTGGCTTGGTACCTACAAAACAAAAGCCTACAAAGAAACAAAGAAATATTTTTGGTATTTGGGTTAGTATAATATGCATACAAGGTAAACAATCATTGGTGCTTGATGGTCCCTCTTATTGATGAGGTGAGTGCAACACCATAAACAAAACTTCCAAGTGAAGCTCTTGATTAGTGATTGGGATATGAATGATATAGGATCTTAGGGTCAAAAATTGGGGTATGACAGTATCGCAGAATTCTTTTGACAGCTTTCAAGTGAGATTCTTTTGGACAAGATTGATATCTTGCACACATACACACACTAAACATGATGTCTGGTCTTGAGGCAGTAAGATACAATAGTGAACCTATCATACCTCGGTATAATTTCACGTCAACCTCTTTACCTTTCTCATCTTTGTCTAGATTAGTATTTGTTGCCATAGGTGTGTCAATTTCTTTTGCTTCACTCATTCCAAATCTTTTGAGCAGCTCCGTACAGTATTTAGTTTGATTCACAAACGTTCCATGACTGAGTTGCTTGATTTGTAGGTCAAGGAAGAAATTTAGCTCACCCATGAGACTCATCTCAAATTCACTCTGCATAAGCTTAGAAAAATCTTTGACAAGTTTTGCATTAGTCGACCCAAATATAATGTCATCTACATAAATTTGGACTAAAAGAATATCTTTATCTTTTGTTTTAATAAAGAGAGTAGTGTCAACTTTACCCCTAGAGTACCCTTGACTAAGGAGAAATTTGCTCAAACGTTCGTACCAAGCCCGAGGGGCTTGTTTAAGACCGTATAGAGCACGTTTCAGCTTATAGACATGAGTTGGATACATGTAATTCTCAAAGCCGGGTGGCTGAGCAACATAGACTTCTTCATTTATATAGCCATTTAGAAAGGCACTTTTAACATCCATTTGGAATAGTTTGAAGTCTTTAGAACAAGCATAAGCAAGTAAGAGACGAATAGCTTCGAGACGTGCTAAAGGAGCGTATGTCTCTTCATAATCAATACCTTCCTCTTGATTATAACCTTGGGCAACTAATCTAGCTTTGTTTCTAGTAATAACGCCGTTTTCATCAAGTTTGTTACGAAAAACCCATCTAGTGCCTATTACTTGATGATCTCCCGGATGAGGGACTAAGTCCCAAACATCATTCCGTTTAAATTGGTTTAATTCTTCTTGCATGGCCATTAGCCAATGCTCATCAAGTAATGCATCCTTAGCGTTTTTCGGCTCAACTTGTGAAACAAAAGCAAAATGATGACAGAAGTTACTTATCTTTGAGCGTGTTGTAACCCCCCTTGAGATGTCTCCTATTATATTGTCAATTGGATGGTCTTTCACATTTGTCCAGGCCTTGGGAAGTTCTTCATTGTTTGAGATGCTTTCTTTTTCATTTTCATTGTGAGACTCGTCTTTCTCTCTCTCAGCATCTTTCTTTACAATACTTTCATTCTCGTCTTCCTTATCCTTGACAATGTCTTCAGTGGACGGACCTGCACCATTAAATGAAAGACCTTTCTCGACATATTTTGCATAAGATTCATCAAAAGACACGTGTACTGACTCTTCTACTATAAGTAATCTCTTATTATATATCCGATATGCTTTACTAGTTTGTGAGTAACCAAGGAATATGCCCTCATCAGCTTTAGCATCGAATTTACCAAGATTATCCTTACCATTGTTCAAAACAAAACACTTGCAACCGAATACATGGAGATGAGATACATTTGGTTTTCTACCTTTTAGTAATTCATAGGGAGTTTTGTTCAGTATAGGACGTATTATTATCCTATTCAAAACATAACATGCTGTACTAATCGCGTCAGCCCAGAAATACTTTGGTAGATTACCCTCATTCAGCATTGTTCTTGCCAGCTCCTCTAGAACCCGATTTTTACGTTCAACTACTCCGTTTTGTTGAGGTGTTCTAGGAGCTGAAAAGTTATGCTCAATTCCATGTTTATCACAGTATTTTTCAAAAAGAATGTTTTCAAACTCTCCACCGTGATCACTTCGAATTGCAACTATTTTGTTGTTCATTTTGTTTTGACATAATCTTACAAATTGTGTGAAAGCTGGAAAAGTTTGATCCTTACTAGGTAAAAAGATTGTCCAACAAAATCTCGAGTAATCATCGACAATGACAAAACCATAGGTGTTTCCACCTATGCTTTTAGTCCTTGAAGGACCAAAGAGATCCATGTGAAGTAGTTCAAGAGGGCGTGATGTTGAAACCACGTTCTTTGATTTAAAAGAGATTTTTGTTTGCTTTCCCTTTTGACAAGCATCACATAAATGATCTTTTGAAAACTTTATTTTAGGTAAGCCGATTACTAAATCTTTTGAGACAACTTTATTAAGTAATTCAAAATTTATGTGGGCGAGACATCTATGCCAAAGCCATGAGTCTTCGCTCAGAGCAACTAGACACTTGGTACTAGACTTAGATACCTCATCCAAGTTTAGCATGTATATGTTGTTTACTCTTAAGCCCTTAAACATAATGTCTCTTTTCTTAGTATGTTCTATTGTGCAGCCAGAATTTGTAAACATTACTTTAAAATCTTTGTCACACAATTGACTTATACTTAAAAGATTATGTTTAAGACCTTCTACTAGCAGCACATCAGTTATAGTAGTGGTAGAAGGGTTACCTACACTTCCTTTACCAAGTATGGCTCCCCGATTGTTATCTCCATAGGTGACATACCCCTTTTTCTTTGCTTGAAACTCAACGAAAAGAGATAGGTCTCCAGTCATGTGTCTTGAACATCCGCTATCAAGGAACCACAACCTTTCGGCAATGTCAAGACACTTTTCCTGCAAGATTTATTTAAAGAGGGAGGTCCCCAATTTTCATTGGGTCCTTGGTAGTGAGTACACAATTTGTTGCACTTAGGCAACCATTGAAATACTCCTTTAGGAACTAAAATTCTCCTAAATTTGCATTTTTCAATGGTATGTCCCTTTTTGCAACAATAATGATAGGTAATATGATGAGAATATGGAGTTTTGCTAGTTGATACTTTTGGTACAAAAGTGTATTTACTATATAAAGGAGTATACGATCTTTTGAACTTATTTGGATCAACCGCAAAAGTTACTTTTGGTTGTAGAGCCTTGTCTAACTTGGCTTTTAGATCTCTTACTTCTTTTTGCCAAATGTGACATGTCTCACAACCAAACCATGATGTAGGATCTATTTCAACTTTATCCTTTTGAATGTCTAGCATAGATTGTTTTAAAGCTTCCATATCCTTTTCGGTTTTCTCAACTTTTGATTCAAGATATGAAAATATTTTCTTATTTGAGGCCAAAAGTTTGAAAGCTTTAATTGCATCTCTATGTAATTCTTCAAAAGCAAGTTTTAGTTGAGAATGAGATACCTTATCTACGAGTTCAGGTTTAAGATGACTTACAGCTTTCTTTTTCTTGTGTTGATGAGCCATGAAACATAGGTTTGCTGATTCTTCTTCATCGCTTGATGAGCTTTCACTAGATGAATCACTTTCCCATGCTATGTAAGCTCTTTTAGATTTGTTATGACCTTTGCTTTGGTTCTTCTCCTTTTATTTCTTAAGGTATGGACAATCCGGTTTGTAGTGACCGGCTTTCCCACAGTTGAAGCAAAGACCTTTGATTTTTCCCTTGTTGTCGTCATCTTGTTTGAACATGTTTGATTGCTTTCTATAGTTGATCAAGCCTTTGTCGGAATGTTTTGCACCATTTTTCTTTAGATATTTGTTGTATCTTCGCACAAACAGTCCCAATTCCTCATCATCGGAGTCTTCGTCATCACTTGTGTCACTATCCTTTGGCTCTCGTTTTGAGGTCTTGGAGCTCGAAGCTTTTAGAGCTATTGACTTCTTCTCTACCTCTTTCTCCATGTTCTTTTCTTTCTTTGTCCTTTTCTCATGCATGTCAAGGCATTTAAGGTGTTGTTCATGTTCCTCTAGTTTACCAAATAGAGTTCTGATGTCTAAAGTGTTTAGATCATTTGCTTCCTTTATTGCTGTAACTTTGGGTTGCCATTCCCTGTTCAAACATCTTAAGATTTTGTTAGTAGCAACTGCATTGGAAACAGGTCTATCAAGAGAATTTAACCGATTTTTCAGATGAACGAATCTCTTCTGCATGTTTTCGATGGATTCACCATCTTCCATGTGGAAGAGTTCGAACTCTTGAGTTAACGTATTGATCCTAGCTAGTTTGACATCATCCGTTCCCTCGTGGGCAACTTGCAATGTGTCCCACATAGCTTTAGCTGATCTACAATGGGAAACGCGATAGTATTCATCAACTCCTAGAGCTGAGATTAGAATGTTTCTCGCTTTCCAATCGTATGCATATCTCTTTTCATCTTCAGCATCCCAAGTATTTTCTGGTTTTGGAACAACTGCTCTAGCTGCATTTGTCATGGTGATCTGAAAGGGACCATTGACAATAGCTGTCCAGATGTTCCTATCAATTGCATTGATGTGGACACACATACAATCCTTCCAATAGCCATAGTTTTCACCGTTGAAAACTGGAGCTCTATTGTGAGCCCCTTTAGGTCCGGAAGCCATCTTTCCAATAAGTGTTTCACGTAGCACGGAATAAACCAGAGCTCTTGATGCCACTTGTTAGACGCTGGCCTTAGGATCTAGAGGGGGGGTGAATAGATCGTTCACAGTTTTGCGGAGTTAAACGACTTTTCAGCGGAAGTGATTCTGAATCGACTCGCGTCTATTCCGAACCACTATCGAAACGATTATATATGTGTTTAAAACCAGTCGAAGACTTGAGATAAGTGATAAGAGTGTATGTTGCAGAATGAAAGCGTTGCTCTTATTGAAAATCAGATTAACTTCTTGTATGATGGACAATGTTTGCAATGCAGTAAGAGTGATAGAAACAAATATACAAACACTTGGTGATAATGATCAAATTGATGGTGATTCAATATGTGATGGATTGTGATGTTTATATAGATTCTTAATTCACAATCTTAACA
This sequence comes from Vicia villosa, assembly GCF_029867415.1. Lineage (NCBI taxonomy): Eukaryota > Viridiplantae > Streptophyta > Magnoliopsida > Fabales > Fabaceae > Vicia > Vicia villosa. The sequence goes on from NC_081183.1 coordinate 104,859,902, forward strand.
CTCGAATCGTTGATCAATTTGCTATTATAACCAAATACGAACAGAATGTAAATGAAAAAGTAAAAGCGACAAGAACACGATATTTGTTTAGGCAGTTCGTCGATCGTCCTCGCTACGACTACGTCTGCCCCCAATTCCAAATTGAAATTGGGTAATCTTTCATTAATGTTGAAAGTAGTATATACAAAGAAGATAACAAAGCGATAAACGATAAACCAATTATGTCGATCCTTTGAATCTTCTTCCCCCTTAATCTTGAGCAAGATCAAGGTTATCCAAGAGCTTCACTTTGATTCCCTTCTGCAGTGTCTTGATTCCTTGAACTCCCCGTTCCTCAATCGTTACACTCAGCCGAATCCTCAATGAACGCCTCTTGATAAAAACCCCCAAGAACCACCTGTCGTGGAGGACAAAACCCGCAGATTTTATTCACCAACAAACCCCACAAACCTTCACCCACTAGGAATCTTCAATTCCGTTCCATGGACGTTATCGAACTCATCACTAACCCGCAACGCAAGAATGATTATGTGTAATTGTGTTGGAGATGATGAAGAACGAAGATGAGAAGCGTTTGTGTATCTTTCAGTCGTTGGTGTTTCTTTGAATAATGAACCTTGGACAATATATATGATAGCTTGACAGTTGGAGATGAGAGAAACAGAATTTTTGGCATTCTTGATCAGTTAGGTCGACCTCTTGTAGAGCTTAGGTCGACCTAGCAGTGCTTGCAGAATTTTGCTCACAGTTAGGTCGACCTGTTTAAGGAGTAGGTCGACCAGAATCCTCTTCAAATGCATTCTGGGAACATTTTCTCAGATTAGGTCGACCTAGTTGTTGTGTAGGTCGACCTAGCAGATTGGTATGTAAATTTCATCAATTTAGGTCGACCTAGATGATGTGTGAGTCGACCTAGCAGAAGTATATGGATTTTTCTCCATTTTAGGTCGACCTAGGTTGACAGTAGGTCGACCTAACTGCTGCTTTTCTGTATTCTTCTTGTTTTGCTTGTGTTGAGTCAACCTATAAGCATAATAGGTCGACCTGTTCTGTCATGAGTGATCAATGCTTGCTTTTCTTTGAGTTTTCTGCTTCCACCTTGTTGCTTGTATGCTTATTGAGTTTGCCATGAATCAAAAACATCTTTGTGATTGTAATCTTGTATTCACAGCATACAAAGAAAGGAAAAAGACTGACACTAAGACTCTGGTCACACCGATTGTGTATGCTCTGATACCACTATTGTAACACCCTTCTAAACCCCGCGGCAATTTAAATAATCATATCAGAGTAACATGGAACAAGGGTGTCACAATTTCAAATTAAAAAAAAACATCATACATCATTAATATCATGCAAACACTAAGGAGTTTCATCATAATTCATAATAACTCATGTTAAATACATCGGAAAACAATTATTCGAAATAGTTCAACACCTTCGAAACTATATCCATAAAACTCAAAATAACGCAATAAAGTTATAAGACATGAACGATCAAAATTCGTGTCCCCAGTGTTACAATATCAGAGCATGACACCTGACGCTAAACTAGACACACTGACTCATGAGCTAATCCTCAATCTGAAAATGACAACATGTAAGAGTGAATCTCATTCTCAGTTAGTAAATATTATGCAATTCATAAGCAACAAGCATCACAATATATCGTTCACCCAATCATACATATTTAGATTAGCCACTATCATTCATCAACTCATACAACAATAAATCACACAACACAACACTGAAATTCATTCAATCATGTTATGACAAAATGCATATGACTCAACTGACACTATGCATGTGGTACCAATAAACCGTGGAATTAATCCATCTGACCAATCTAGGCCTCATCGAGATACAGCCCACCGACATAAATTTCGCACGATGGGAATTATGTCCACCATCGATCCAAACATCACCGGGATCCATCACCGAATGCATATGAATGAATGAACACACATAACATACTTAAAAACATCACCGATCACGATGAACAACTCATCTCAACAACACATCACCGAATAAGTATGTACATGTTTTCAACATCATTCAAATAGCTATGCATTCATCAGTCATAAAAATAATCACAACCAATTCATCACCACATCAAATACACTGTCACACCTATCTCATATGCACACAATGCTTAATTCTCACCAAGTAATTAAATCGAGTTTTAAAAAAAATAAAGTCGGCAACTGCCCATATTCATCGTTCATCATATAAAACATTTAATTACCTTTACAACACCCAAAACGACACTAAGAAAGGGTACACAGATCAAAAGATACGCTATCTCAAAGTTTAGAAATATTTCTATACAACAGGGTTCGCTCAGTGGACCACTAGCTACTCGCGACAGAAGCGAACTACCTTCAGACCTCCGCTCAGCGGACCACTAGCGACCTTCAACAGAATCTAACTAGGTCGGTTCCTCCGCTTAGCGGACCCCCCTCCGCTTAGCGGCCCTGCGATTTTACAGATTCTCAGGTCTGCGATAGACCCTGCGATCTCCCATATTCTAAGTCCAAAATCGACTATAAACATCATATACAGGTATACAATCATCATACATTCAATCATACATCACCAAACATCATTTAAACTCATTATTAACCAATAGTTCATGCAATTTTCATCAATTCAATCTAAATTATAATACTCTAACCCAACAATCCCAATATCTAATTGAACGAAACCATACATTGAAGGATAGGAAAACACTTAGGAAGGGGAGATTGAATAAGTGTGACTTCAAAAACTTGTAAGATAAAAACAATGAACACAATTATTTTTATCCTGGTTCGTTGTTAACGAAACTACTTCAGTTCACCCCCTTAGAGTGATTTACCTCAACTGAGGATTTAATCCACTAATCCAACTGATTATAATGGTTATCCGCTTAGAAACACTCTAAGTCTTCTAGAGTATCCTGATCACAACTTGATCACTCTAGGAACCTTTTACAAACAATGTAAAATAATGTTTACAAGAGTTTAGATTGCTTCTAATAAAGTTGTAATCACAACTGTGATATTTCTCTTAAGTTCTAAGCTTAACACTCACTAAATATTACAAGAGTTTGTGAGGTTGAAGATGAAGTTCGTGAGATTTGATTTTGACAGCGTTTCAGTATTTTGCACAAGTGTTCTATTTTCCTTCTGATCAGAACTTATATTTATAGGCGCTGAGAGGAAATGACCGTTGGGAGCATTTAATGCTTTGCGTGAATAGTACAGCTCTGCATTTAATGTTTCACTCTTTTGTCAACTACCTTGAGCCTTATTTTTCCTGCTTTTACTGACTTTGCCTTTTGTAGCTTCTACCGTTCCTTTTGTCAGTCAGAGATTAGACGTTTCAGCCTTTCATCTTGTACTTTCTTCTGGACTCAGATTTTGTATATAACAACGTTTGAATATCAGAGTCAACAGCTTGGTGCAGAGCATCTTCTTGTCTTCTGACTTTGAAGAGCTTGAGCGTGATACCATCAGAACTTTAGAGCTTATTCTTCTGACTTTCATTCTTCTGATGCTTTAAGTTCATGTTCTGATTCTGCTTGACCATCTTTTGATGTCTTGCCAGAGCATGTTCTGATGAAGCCATCCAGAACTTCCAGAGTCAGTTGCTTCTGAGCGCTGATTTGCGTATACTCTTTATATATTTCCTGAAATGGAAAATTCAAAGGATTAGAGTACCACATTATCTTATACAAAATTCATATATAATGTTATCATCAAAACACAAAATATTAATCAGAACAAATCTTGTTCTAACAATCTCCCCCTTTTTGATGATGACAAAAACATATATAATTGATATGAATTTGTATCAAGAATATCAGATGAACAAAGACAATTACACAGATATAGCAAAAGCATATAATCAGAGTGTGTGAATATGTCTCCCCTGAGATTAACAATCTCCCCCTGAAATTAATACTAAAAGAATTTATAAATAAAAGACTTTCCTGAGTATTTTTCCATTTCAGTTGAGACTTTCACGTAGAATAGAACTTCAGAATATTTAGAGCTTCTCTTCAGAGCTTCCATTGGACAACTGTAGAGCTTTGAATTTCCCTTTGTAATCAATTGTATCAGAGCATACTTGATTGTATCATAGCATTCTTCTTGCTTCTGATCTCAGCATTTCTCGCTTCTGGATTTGAAACTTCATAGCACTCAGCTTGCTTCAAATCTTCAGGAGCTTTAGAATTGCTTTTCCCCATGTATTTGTTTCTCACTTTGAGCTTTTCCAGAATGTCATATTCCTGCAAAAAACTATTAAAGACAGAAAACTTGCAAATAATGTTAGGAAATGTTGAGACTTAATCCCAGCAACTGATATTATAAACCAATTCAATTATCATATTTCTCCCCCTTTTTGTCATAACATCAAAAAGCATAAAGATTCAGATGATCAAAACACACAGAGTGAAGAAAGAACAGATAATTTTTCATTGATAAAACATCAGAAGATAAGGGTACAGAAGCAGATGCAAATCAAGCAGATGCAGAAAACAAGAAAACACATTAAGACGCAAGACAGACTACGACTGGCTAAACCTAGAAGCTAAGACAGCCAAAAGGTTCTTAATCTCAGCAGTATCTTTAACTTGCTTCCTTGTAGCTTCCTTCCGATCCTGCATGAAGGATCTGAACTCAGCATTTGTATCCTCTTGCTTTTCCAGACGAAGAGCTAAGTTAGCTTGATTCTGTTGGAGCTCCTTCATAGTGTTTATCAGCACAGAAGCAGAAGGACCAGCAGAAGAAGCATCAAAGTTGTTGTCCATAGCAGGAGGATTGTTTGCAGCATCAGCTTCAACCATAAGAACATCTCCTTGATTTTCCTCAACAGGAATTTCTGTAGCAGGATGTTCTAAGCCTTCAAGAATTGCAGCTAGATTTTATGGAGGTGTTGGAGTCACAAGTTCTAGAGGGTATTCAACTTCTGGATATACCATATTTGGTACTTTATCAGAGGGATGCTCCCTAAGCTAGTTGAATAAGAACTAAAAGTCTCCAGTCAGAACCTTGTATGGATGTGGCTCCCATACAACAATTGCCATCGGATTCTCTTCTTCTGCAAGCTCATCTACAAACTCCTTCTCTTCAAGAGGCTTCCAACTGGTGATGGGATGGTAGTATCTTCCATCATCATACTCCAGAAGATATCCAGAAGGAACAAGATCAGCAGCTAGACACTCTTTCTGAAGATTCAGAAAGTCAGATTGAATCTCCCTTCTAAAAGCTCTCTAGAGCTTCCCAACAGCTACATGATCCATCTTGGAGTCATGAGCAACCTTCGGAGGATCTAACCCTGTTCGTACCTTATACTTTAAAAATTCAAAACACATATCAATAGAGGGTGCAGTCGGTAAAGAATTTGAGGATAAGAGTACGCGATCGAGAGGTCCCAGGTTCGAACGCCACTTCTAATTTTTCTTTTTTTTATAATGTTTGTTTCTAACCTCTTTTCATTTATTTATTTATTTAAAGAAAAATCACAAAAAATAAATATGGTTCCTTATATCTTTATTTTTTAAGTTTTATATTAATATTAGTTCTAGTGGTATTTATTTGTAAATTTATTAGATTTATAGTTTTATTAGATTTAAAATAGGGAAAATATAATAGATCCAAGTCCATTCCTTACCCTAATTTTTATTATAAATACACAATTAACAACCCTATTTTGGGAGGCCAGTTTTTCGAATCCTTATTTTTCTTTCCCATAAAAACACATACACAAAAAGAATCAACCCTGGTATTCGTACTCTCACTCTTTTCACGAACAAACTAACCAATATTCTACTAACCTACACAAAATTCCTTGAGTCAAACATGGTCTCTTTTTTGCAACCAATCCCTGTACTTATAAACCAGAATCAAACACAAATCCAGATTTTATCATAAAACATTTTCTCAACATCACCGTGTCACAAATTTACCACAAACATCCTGTATTCTTGAAATCATGAACCAAGTTTTTTTACAAACCAAAACCTTCGTTATCAAATTTTAAACCCGCATATACAACAGACAAACCTTCATCAAGTTTGCTCACCATAACATAAATATGTTCTCAGACCAATGGAACACCTATGAATCTTCCTCACCACGAATAGAGCCTCCGACGCTGTCCTCCGGACCACTGTATGCCAACGTGGAAGGCGAGATTCCGACCACCCCTTTTGATCGCGCGACACCCATCGCCGGTGTCGCTACCGCGAAAAATGGAATCAGAGTCGCCACCAATATATTTATCCCATAAGGGAAAGGAATACCAGGAAACCTAACTCAGAACAAGAACAAGGTCTTTCGACCAGAGAAACAGGGAACGGGAGTCGGTTACGCGAGGGGAAGGTGCTAGCACCCCTCACGCCCATCGTACTCGATGGTATCCACCTATGTTTGTTTCTATCTAAAGGGTGTATATCTATGTCTAAAACCTAAAATGCGAATGAATGCAAAAGAAATACGGGGAAAAGAAAGAATTGTTTACAAGTGTGTTCGCTTAGGCCCCGCGACCCAATGCCTACGTATCCTTTTCAGGAATCAGAACGACCGTAGTTCGGCTCCATAGTTTCCATTTGTTTTGTGTTTTTTAGTTGAACAGCGGTTAAGGTCACAATCCACGATGCTCGACCTTTGGAGACTTATACGCCTAGTTTTGGAAAGGACTTAACTTGTTCTTAAGCGCCTAACAAGGCAAAAGAATGAACTTGGGTTTGTGTTTTTTATGTAACTACATGATGAACAAAACCCAATACAAGGTTTCGCACCACTTCGTCACTTTGTTTTAATTTGAGCCTTTATTAAGTGTTTTAAGTGTTTTTGGTTGAGTATTTTTTAAGGGAATTTACTTTGCGATTAGAATCACATAAAATGTATAATGATCGAGAAGCTGATTAGGGAATGAATCCCACTCACTTCTATCCCATTATGTAATGATCGAGAAGCAGAATAGGGAATGAATCCCACTCACTTCTCTCCCATTAATTAATGTTTGAGAAACAGATTAGGGAATGAATCCCACTCATTTCTCTCCCATTAAGTAGTGACCGAGAAACAGATTAGGGAATGAATCCCACTCATTTCTATGCCACTAAGTGATTGAGAAACAGATTAGGGAATGAATCCCACTCATTTCTCTATCACTTTCTTAATGTGATTCGCCTCTTTATTTATTAATGTTTTAATGTTGAAAAAGAAAAAGAATGAAAGAGGGGAGACTAACCTATTTTCTAGCCTAGTTGTTATTCTAGTCTAAGTCTAATGTTAACATGGTGACTAAATTCTAAAAGGAGCATTAAAGTGGTATTAACAAAGTAGGCCAAAAATAGGGCCAAAAACAAGTAACAAAAATCACACAACAATCATACCAAGATAACATATAAACGGTGCAAAAGAAATAAAAGAGGCGATTCAAAAACTAACCTAAAAATATACTACTATTTTTATGAGTTTTTAGTGGGAATTCTAATTCAAGTCTAATTGTATTAAAAAACCTAAATTCTAATAAGCCTAAACTAGCATTTTTTTATGAGGTTTTTCTATGTCTATAACTACCTAAAAATCTAACAAAATTACGATTTTATTACCTAAAAAAAATTAAATCAAAACTATGTCAAAAAACTTTAAATTCTAATAAGAAAAACAATGGAGTCAGGAGGGTTATATTGAATCAGAGGTGTAGTCAGTAAGGAAATGGGCGCTGCAAAAATGGCCCATCAGATTTTTTGTTGTTGTTGAGTTTTCAGCCACCAAAAATGGCGTAATGGGCCACAGGGGGTGCTATAACGAATTCGTCTACTGGCCCAATGGGATGTTTTTGTTCCGATCCACATCATCATTTTCCTTCAGATTTTAATGTTCAATTGAAATAAAAGATTAAATCAAATTAGGAAAAGGAAAGAAAGGGCAATTAGGTTTAGACGTTTCAGCTTCTACTTCACTTCCTCTCTTTCGTTCTTATCCCTCACTCTCTTCCACACGCGATTTCCGGCGGAAACACCACCACCATCGCCACCACCATGTATCCCTGAGTCAACGGCTCTCATACGTGAACCCTACCTAAACTCACACCCTGAGTCCGATTCCCTCATCAATTTCTCACGAGGAGCACGCAAACAAGCGAATTGAAGAATCTAAACATCGAACCCTAAATCCTAACAATCAGGTATCCGCGCGGAAATTAAGCAACTTGAGGCATACACCACAACACAGTTCACAGCAATCAAGCATACACACAAATTTGTAAAGAAAGCGATCAAAAGAACCTGAATCGAAGGCCAACGGTGGAAGAACGGAATAGCTCTTGAAGGTGCGAAATAAACGCAAATGGCGGAGGATTTCTTCAGGTAACAATTTCTGGTTTTGATGCTTTTACTCTTAGCCGATTCTTCTTCTCCTACTTCTTCTTTTTCAAATTTTAGATTCTTGAACTCTTCTGTGTTCCCGTTGCTGATAGGAGTTGCTGATTGAGAATTGAGAGAGTGTGGAGCAGAGAGAATAAGGATTAATGGAGGCTAAGCTCACTACTTAGAGCTTCAGATGTTGAAGCTCTAAGAGTTATTGTTCTGAGCGTATGATGATGGTGAAGGTTGGCTGAGAGGAAGAAGATGATTGAATGAGTGAGAGCGATTGAGAAGTATAGAAGAATGGTGGTGAAGAGTGAATGGAGGAGAGAGCCTTGAATGAGGAAGAGAGTCTTCTATATATAGGTTTGTTTCTCTCTTCTGCTTTTCTGTTGTTGACTGTTTAGAAGTGGTTAGAGATTGCTAGGAATGTTAGTTGAGTTTGTTAAAAAAAGTTAGAGGGAGTTATGATTCAGTTTTTCTGTTATGAGAGTTGGTTAGGCTTGCAACTAATTCTGTTATAGCTTGTTTGGTAGTTAGAGTTCTGTTAGAAGTTGCTGTTTCTGTTATATATGTTTGAAAGTGAAGGGTGAGGGGGAAGGTTAGTTACAAAAAATGTTAGAAGTTAGTTGGAGATTGAGAATGAGTTGTTATATTTTGTTTTGGAGGTTAAGAGTGAGCTGGCAACAGTTGAAATTTGGTTTGGTTTCTGTTATGGCAGTTATAGGTTAGTTGGGTCAGTTATATGCTGTCAGGATATTGGTTTGAATTGTGTCTGAATGTTGCAGGGAGTTTGTGAGGATTAATCGATAGGAACCTGTTAGTATTTATGCTTGGGCTGAACATATATGAACTGTAGCTCTGCAATACTTTGAAATTGTTTTGGTCAGTACAACTTCTCATCAAATGCATACTATCTTGATGCTCACGTCTGCAAACTGATTCATGAATGTCTTTCCGTCTGCAGGGTATTGGTGGAAGTAATCACAACGATTGGAACATAGCCTTCAGGACCCTCATTCATCCGTTTCCGGAAAGCTTCATTTGCTAGTAAGCTCATGTCACTGAACTGATACTCCCTCTGTTTATGGAACTGGACTAAATGCTTCTCTTTTAACTGTTGCACTGCCTTTGAATGTCGCTGAACGGGTTTATGGTGATAACACTGCAGGTGGTTTGGATTTGTATGTTTGGTTCTTAATCTGAAAATTTTGGGCTGTTATGGTTTATGGTTACTTTGAATGCGGATGCGGCTGAAGGATTTAGGATGAATGGCCTATTCTGAATGAGTCGAACCAAATATGTTCACGATGACCAGTAGCTATGGTTGAATGGGATTAGAATCATGTATGCTGTATGGTGCTGATCTGTGTGTGGACTGATGGTATTTTCTCTATTTTTTTTCGAATTCACGGCAATGCAATAAATTTTGAGTGTATGCTGACTTGAAATTTGTTATGTTTTATTTCCTTCTTTTTTTTTTGTGATTCTGACTTTGAAATCAAGTAGGGATTTATAATGAATATCAACATGGAGTAAGAATCCTGAATTAGTGAGGGAATATGTATTTGTTATGATTTTTTGTTAAATGCTGGATTTATGGTGAATCATGGCAGGTTTCTTTTGTGTGCAGGATTGTTTATGTGTGCAGGGAATTGATTTGAAACTGGTTTTGTTGAATGCAGGGCTATATGGCTAGTTGGCATGAAGAAATGCTGAAGAAGCTTTGAAGATACATGCTGAAGCTTTTTAGGACTTTCTTTTTGTGTAGTTTTGTAGAGATATTTGAAATGTAGTTGAAATGATGTAATGGACTCTGTTTTTTGTGATGCATTTGTAATGAATATTTGAATGGAAGTATGGATAGGGAAATGAACTTTGGATATGTAAATTTGTAAAGACTTTTGAATATTTGTAATGTAAAAGGCTTTGTATGGGCATTTTAGATTCAATTGATACATCTTTCAAAATCCTTTTCTCTTTTGAATTTAGAGCTTGAATTCTCAATCTTGTTCGGCTTTATGCTCACGACATCCATGGTACACAAATTCTTGCATTTGAAGTAACAAAGTCGATTTGATCAAAATCCACTAACCAATCTCTTCAGCCTTTGTGCTTGTACAACAATAATGCCTTGAAGAATCTTTGGAGATGAAAATATGAACCCTTTGATCTGCACCCTAATTACTATAACAAAAACCCCTCGACTTTGATGGACAATTGCTTCCTTAAGTTTTCTACATCACCTGATACATCTTGATAAAATTTTCTTTCAACAGAAGAGCATAACCTAGGAAAGGATAGCTTGATTTGAAACCACAAAGAAATTCTTTAGATGCAAATCAAGCACAATTTCAGGGAAATAAACCCTATTTCAGCCACTCCTCAGTTTAGATGGCTTTGTCGAACTCAAGCGCAAGAAGGTGAAAACCACAATTCAAGATCCTCGATCCCATGCCATGGATGTTTTTTGATCAATGAATGCATGAGTTATGTACATGGCCTAATGGAGGTATGCAGATGAATGCAATGCTTGAGCCAGTTAGAAATAAAATTAGGTGGGCAAATTTTGGGGTGCAATAGCCGGTGACAAAGAAAGAACAAATAAAAAGAGGAAGAGGAAAGCTTCGGATAACCTTCGATCTCCCCGTCATCGGCACCTTCATGTTGCTGCTCCGATCTCCGCTCTGATCACGTTTGTCTCCCTCGCATCCAACATCACCTCCGCTTCAGCACCGTCAATGAAACAGCCGCCCAACCGCGAAGCTCTGCAGTCGACCACCGCCTACCAATCGCCGTTGAATGAATCGAAGCACCACAACACGACATCAACGCACTTGCAGACAAACGTTATGGTTCGAGATTCAGATTTGCTCCATTGACGCATCCGATTCAACAACATCGTGTCGGTAATTTCTAACATTGAATCTTGCGTTTATCCTCATGATAACTCCATGAATGTTTACTGTAACTCACATTGCTCAAATATACATATCTCCATAACCTCAATGTCGTTCAATTTTTGCCAATTTGTATTGATGGGTTATTTTGCTGCCATGAGAGGAGTTTGAGAGAGAGTATGAACAATAGGAAGAGGCGAGAAAGGTGAAGATGGGTTACTGATGTGTGTGGTTTTATTTTCCTTTCTAGAATTAATGGACACATGTCATTGGTTTAGTGGTCAATAAAAATATGGGAAATAATCAAAAGCTTATTTTTATGAACAAGGGTGTCACCACACTAACCGTGACCAATTTTCTTTTTCTTGTTTTATTTAAGGTTTACAAAGTTTAAGTATGTAGATTAGGATTAAACTAATTAGGATTAGGTTATTTTAATAAATAGTTTAATATTAGGTTTTCTTAATCCAGGTTTAATTTAAATATTCATACAACACAAAAAATAAAATAATAATAAAACTTATTTTGCTAAAAGGTTTTAACCACTCTATTGGTTACGATGATTAGCATATTTCTCTCATTCCAATTCGTTGTTCTTTTTAATCGAATCAATCGATTACGAGGGATAACGATACAAATTAAATCATAAAAATCATTAAAAAATACTATAATTCATTATTAGTGATAATCGAATCAATCGATTAAAATTGGTAACGATACAACTACTAATCTGTTAACTATGACAATTGAATCAATCGATTATTGCGGTTAATAGTGCATACTAAAATCAGGGTTGTACGCCCAAATCCTAAAACACTCAAAATACACTAAATCACGATACTACGGTGTTTCAACACTGCGATGTTCACAACTACGATAAGGTAACTCAAGATACCTTCGAACATTCGCATTTCAAAACAACTTCAAAACAAATTCAAATACATTCAATTCAACTCTAAGGCGTACAATCCTGTGCCCCGAACTACGTTGACTCTGATCCTCCATAAGGAGGTACGTAGGCACTTGGCAACAAGGCGAGTCCCCCTCTTCCAAACTCTAATCATGTTCAATATAATTAGCCTTTTAACTCTATTAACTGTCTGTCATCTCTCTTTATCTTTTTCCATAAACCTTTATCTTTGAGATGTTAGCCTTTAGGAAAGGGTTGAGGGTGCCTAACACCTTCCCTCGACCTGAATATAGTATCTTACCCCGATCTCTCAACTACGTAAGGTTTCCTATTCGCCTTAGTAGAATAGGTGGCGACTCTAAAAGCTTAATTTTTAGGGCAGGTTGCTACAGCTGGCGACTCTGCTAGGGACACACTTAATAGTGAATACTATGCTCCTATAGGTTTTGGCAGGGTTTAGGTTTGGCAAGTTTTTAGGGTTTGGCAAACTTGCCATTTTTTAGGGTTTGGCAAACTAGCCATTTTTAGGGTTTGGGGAGGTTCATCCTTTTAATAAATTTTAAATTATTTGTTTATTTTTATTTGTTTTTGTTTTCTTGGAATGTTCATTTGCCTGCCTTAAAATGTTTGATTATATATTATATGCATTGCTGGTATTTTCTATGATGTGTTAAACCCTAAGTGTGGGAGTTAACTTTGAGATCAATAGGGGAGCATGAATCGCCTACGAGTCTCATTGATAACTCCACTCGGAGTGGGTTGAATATTCAGAAATGTCCAAAACGAGGCTTGACTTTGTTGAGGGCAGGACGGGATATTTGGCTGATCTCTCCGGGAACCTACCCCAAAAATTCGAACCTCATGGATAAAATGAGTTGTTCTAAAATCCAAAGACACAAAAAGTCTCGGAGGCTACGAACGACCCCATGAGACCTTCTAGAATCCCCCTATAATAAGGTTGGCTCCCAAGAGCCGCTACGTCGAACCTATGAACTCATGTGATTATGTGCTATATGTATATATATGTGTTGATCTTTTTTTATTTATTATTATTTCTTTTTCCATTCATCATACATCAAGGGCATTCTTGCATCATATTTTATTCAAAAAAAAAAGAAAGAAAAAAGGATATCATACATATCATGCATGGCATACACATCATTTTCATGACATTAAGAGAAGATTCCTCTTCTATCTCCAAAACAAGGGACCATTGGGAAGGATAACCTAACATCCCGACCATATTATCCTACAAGATTTCAGCAGAAGAGATCAATGGATCAGCAAAAGCAACAGGGTGGCCAACGCACCTGGAGGTCCAAGCCCAAACGATCATTCACCCCGTTGTACATGCCACTGTCTCAAGCTTTGCAACGTTTGCTCAGTCAGAACTTGGTAACTCTGCTACCTCCATACTCAGCTTCAGCTAACCCCGCTCCTGGGTACAAGCATCATGCTAAGTGCGCTTATCATTCAGATAGTCCTGGTCATGATACGGAGGATTGTGGGCCATTGAAGCACAAGATCCAAGTTTTAATCGAAGAAGGGCTCATTGAATTCGAAGATCCTAGCAAGTCTAAAGCCATAGGCGGCTAGAAGGAGGATTTCTTAGATCATTAGTTTTGTTTTCATTCACAATTTCTTTCTGTTTGTTTAAACATTAGTCTTACGACATATGCTATGTACTTTACAACAATCATTAATGCGTTGCTTACGTTTGTCTTGATTCATCCCTAGTGTTCTCACTATATTTAAAACTGTGTTTTTACCTAGTTTTCTTCTTTGTGATATTCAACTCTCGTTAAAGCTGTACACCTTTTGAAGGAGAATGACGAAAACGATACCACAATTTCATACACTACGCTTTCGAACAGACCGTGATGACGATGTACAGGCATTGTTTCAATTCCTAAATAACGGAGATATAAGGATGTTAATCCCTTGTCAACCCCTTTGAGCTTAAAGAAGTAGGAGTTTTCCTTCATATAAAATAAAACCCTTAATACATAACCTGGGGTAGGGTAGCTGCTCAGTTAACTTAATTATTCCAAGTTGTTCCTTTGAACATAATCACCGATGGTTCCCCGTTATCATTAAGTCTGGCAGTCAATATCCGCAAAGAAAAAAGAGAAAGCAATGCAAGGGCCTGCTAAGTCAAAACCTATTAAGGAGACTTAGATAAAATTGGGGCATCCCGCTGACTGTAGTTTTAACGAACAGTCCATGCAAAAGTTAGGGATAACAAAGTTGAAAAGAGGTCACTATATACCTCGACAAAAATATTACAAGGAAAATGACTGCCTTTGCAAATAAATCTTTGGCTTTTGAACCATCATGAACATCAGTATTCCCAAAGTCTTTTGGAGCTTAAACACATAGCTAACTGAGCATAGGACCGGAGGACATCACGAAGAGGGGGATGGGTACAAATAAACTTTGAGCCACAATCCTTGTTTCTTAAAACCGTGAACCAGGCCACGTTACAACCCTTAAAAGTCCTAACTGAAGCATGGTTAGTTCGAAAGCATACTGTTACCAAAGGTATCCCGACTCCTTAAGGTCTACTATAACTCTTGAGTTGATATCACTTCTTACAAAAAAACTTGTTTTATTCAAAAAAATGTTTTTAAACTTTCAAGACAAACATATGCATTCGCATCTTATGAATTTCATTACAAAGTACACTTGTCTATGTGGATTCAGATGTTTAAACATCAGGGAGAAGTTGCATGGGGCATGGCTAATGATAAAAAAAATCCTACCGACAGACGAAAGAGCCTCCAACAAAATAAGCTTATCAAAAGAAGAAACATCCCTTACTCATGACTGGGATGGCTAATGTGTACAGGGGGCATAACCCGTCATTATCCCATTTACATGGGGCAATCTAATCAAGATCCATTGGAATCTCTCAAGGACGCTGAATAGCCCATGGGGCAAGTCCATTACCTGGGGGCACATTGCAAAGATCACTCAGTAGCAGATGGTGTCAATGCCACTCTCACATCCTTTCCAGGAACCTTTATAGGATATTTCTCAATCTATCTATATAGTCTTCTTTAAGACATGTTCAAATACTTTTTACCCTTTCTAGGAGCCTTTTTCAGACAGTCTTTTTAAAGACCCACCTTCTTATCCTTTCTATTTTCAAACCCTTTCAGACAGTCTTCTCTAAGACATATTCCTTTCTAAGAACCTTTTCTAGATAGTCTTTTGTAAGACATCTCTTAACTTTTTTTCAGTTAGTCTTTTAAGACATATTCAAACTTCTCTTATGCTTTCAAGAACCTTGTCAAACTTTTTTTAAAAGTACAGAGTCTTCTCTAAGACAGTTCACCATCCTTTCTAGGGCGATCTTCTTCAAGATGTTTTTCCTAAGTTTTGTTTAAAACCCCGCATTCCTTAAAACAGTCTTTATCCTCTGTAGGAATATTTTTGACCCTCTGCACAAACACATCCCTTTGAGCTTTGTTTAAAGCGCAATCTTGTTTAAGACAATTTCCCATTCTTCCCAAGGACCTCTTCAGGTAGTCTTATAGAAGACATTATCTCGTTCTGAGTACTCAGCAAATCACTGTCCGTCAGGCGTAACCGAAATGCATGACTCATTCTGAAAAGCATCTGCTTCACATTCAAATCAACACTTAGCATCAAGGAGTCCTCAAAATTGGTCTAATCAAAGACGATCATTCCTGATAAAGACCCTTGAATGAAGAAACCACATCCAGAGGGTTTTCCTAAAAACAGGGGCATACAATCAAGAATCCTATTAACTAGGGGCATATCTTTCAAGAATTCAAACACTGGGGCAAGGCATATCAGGCAAGATATGTTGAAACTCGAGTTCTCTCTAAAGGTTCCTCCTTCAGAAAAAGGGGCATGTCTTAAAACTTCTGATATTCGGGAAGTCACACTAGTATCACACAAGGAGCATTGTTGCATAATTTATCTTCCCACGCCTGTACTATTCACTTCCCGCAGTGTGGGATAGGCATACATGCATAATTCTCATTTATTTTGAGAATCTCATTACATGACACATGCATCATGACATTGCATAAAACTAACGCTACCTTTTCAGGTCACCTCATAATCAAAAGGATGTTATCATCCAAACACAGTGCAAATACGATCGTATCAACGATTCAATCTTAACAGATACAATTCCAATACCTCATTCCAAGTCTTTCTTCAAAGACAATCTAGAAGCAATCAAAGAATTTCTTACCTCTCCAGGTAGTCTTGTCCAAGACAATTATCAACCTTCCCAAGCAGTCTTGTTTAAGACGTATCCTAACCTTTCTAGGCAATCTTGTTTAAGATGTATCCTATCCTTTCCAAGCAGTCTTGTGTAAGACGTATCCTGACCTTTTATAGGTAGTTTTGTTTAAAACGTTCCACGACCTTTATAGGAACCTTTCTAGGTAGTTTTGTTTAAAACGTCCCATGACCTTTATAGGAACCTTTCTAGGTAGTTTTGTTTAAAACGTCTTATGTCCTTTATAGGAACCTTTCTAGGTAGTTTTGTTTAAAACATATCGTGTCCTTTATAGGAATCTTTCTAGATAGTTTTGTTTAAAACATATTGTTCCCTTTATAGGAACCTTTCTAGGTAGTTTTGTTTAAAACGTTTCATGTCCTTTATAGGAACCTTTCTAGGTAGTTTTGTTTAAAACGTTTCATGTCCTTTATAGGAACCTTTCTAGGTAGTTTTGTTTAAAACGTCTTATATCCTTTATAGGAACCTTTCTAGGTAGTTTTGTTTAAAACGTTTCATGTCCTTTATAGGAACCTTTCTAGGTAGTTTTGTTTAAAATGTCTTATGTCCTTTATAGGAACCTTTCTAGGTAGTTTTGTTTAAAACGTCTTATGTCCTTTATAGGAACCTTTCTTGGTAGTTTTGTTTAAAACGTTTCATGTCCTTTATAGGAACCTTTCTAGGTAGTTTTGTTTAAAACATCTTATGACCTTTATAGGAATCTTTCTAGGTAGTTTTGTTTAAAACATGCCATATCCTTTATAGGAACCTTTATAGGTAGTTTTGTTTAAAACGTATCATGCCCTTTATAGGAATCTTTCTAGATAGTTTTGTTTAAAACGTATCGTTCCCTTTGTAGGAATCTTTCTAGATAGTTTTGTTTAAAACATATCGTTCCCTTTATAGGAACCTCTCTAGGTAAATCTTGTTTAAGATATCCCGTATCCTATCTAAGAGCCTTTCCAGGTGAGTCCTGTTTAAGACGTACCATAACCTGTCTAGGTAGTCCTGTTTAAGACGTTTCATATCTTTTTAGGAGCCTTTCTAGGTGAGTCTTATTTAAGACATATCATGCCTTTATAGGTAGCCTTCTTAAAATGCTTATCCAATCTTTTCTAAGACATACCTTATTCTTTTAAAAGAACTCCTCAGTTAGTCTTCTCCAAGACATTCTTCCTAAAGCTTTGTTCAAAGCCTAAAGCTTCTTCGCATCAACCTTCGATATACCCTATTCAGGAACCTCTTCAGGTAGTCTTATGTAAGACATTACTTCCTCTCTCCTCAGATACAATCAAATGATCCAGGTCTGAAAAGCATATGCTTTAGACAAGTACCCTGCCAGGCAAATAGGTGGCATTTATAAGCCCACCTCCCACAGAACTCCTTCCCTACGCAAGCAAATTTCAGGGCATTTCAGTGTCCAATCATCTTCTACCTCTTCAGGTTCAAGAAGATTGAACAGGGGCAGCTGTCATACCCCAAAATTTGCCTTCTTATAATTGTCCATGTCATCTTTTCGAATAATTGATATGGTGCAGTCGGTAAAGAATTTGAGGATAAGAGTATGCGATCGAGAGGTCCCAGGTTCGAACGCCACTTCTAATTTTTGTTTTTTTTTATAATGTTTGTTTCTAACCTCTTTTCATTTATTTATTTATTTAAAGAAAAATCACAAAAAATAAATATGGTTCCTTATATCTTTATTTTTTAAGTTTTATATTAATATTAGTTCTAGTGGTATTTATTTGTAAATTTAATAGATTTATAGTTTTATTAGATTTAAAATAGGGAAAATATAATAGATCCAAGTCCATTCCTTACCCTAATTTTTATTATAAATACACAATTAACAACCCTATTTTGGGAGGCCAGTTTTTCGAATCCTTATTTTTCTTTCCCATAAAAACACATACACAAAAAGAATCAACCCTGGTATTCGTACTCTCACTCTTTTCACGAACAAACTAACCAATATTCTACTAACCTACACAAAATTCCTTGAGTCAAACATGGTCTCTTTTTTGCAACCAATCCCTGTACTTATAAACCAGAATCAAACACAAATCCAGATTTTATCATAAAACATTTTCTCAACATCACCGTGTCACAAATTTACCACAAACATCCTGTATTCTTGAAATCATGAACCAAGTTTTTTTACAAACCAAAACCTTCGTTATCAAATTTTAAACCCGCATATACAACAGACAAACCTTCATCAAGTTTGCTCACCATAACATAAATATGTTCTCAGACCAATGGAACACCTATGAATCTTCCTCACCACGAATAGAGCCTCCGACGCTGTCCTCCGGACCACTGTATGCCAACGTGGAAGGCGAGATTCCGACCACCCCTTTTGATCGCGCGACACCCATCGCCGGTGACAAAGAAAGAACAAATAAAAAGAGGAAGAGGAAAGCTTCGGATAACCTTCGATCTCCCCGTCATCGGCACCTTCATGTTGCTGCTCCGATCTCCGCTCTGATCACGTTTGTCTCCCTCGCATCCAACATCACCTCCGCTTCAGCACCGTCAATGAAACAGCCGCCCAACCGCGAAGCTCTGCAGTCGACCACCGACTACCAATCGCCGTTGAATGAATCGAAGCACCACAACACAACATCAACGCACTTGCAGACAAACATTATGGTTCGAGATTCAGATTTGCTCCATTGACGCATCCGATTCAACAATATCATGTCGGTAATTTCTAACATTGAATCTTGCGTTTATCCTCATGATAACTCCATGAATGTTTACTGTAACTCACATTGCTCAAATATACATATCTCCATAACCTCAATGTCGTTCAATTTTTGCCAATTTGTATTGATGGGTTATTTTGCTGCCATGAGAGGAGTTTGAGAGAGAGTATGAACAATAGGAAGAGGCGAGAAAGGTGAAGATGGGTTACTGATGTGTGTGGTTTTATTTTCCTTTCTAGAATTAATGGACACATGTCATTGGTTTAGTGGTCAATAAAAATATGGGAAATAGTCAAAAGTCAAAAGCTTATTTTTATGAACAAGGGTGTCACCACACTAACCGTGACCAATTTTCTTTTTCTTGTTTTATTTAAGGTTTACAAAGTTTAAGTATGTAGATTAGGATTAATCTAATTAGGATTAGGTTATTTTAATAAATAGTTTAATATTAGGTTTTCTTAATCCAGGTTTAATTTAAATATTCATACAACACAAAAAATAAAATAATAATAAAACTTATTTTGCTAAAAGGTTTTAACCACTCTATTGGTTACGATGATTAGCATATTTCTCTCATTCCAATTCGTTGTTCTTTTTAATCGAATCAATCGATTACGAGGGATAACGATACAAATTAATTCATAAAAATCATTAAAAAATACTATAATTCATTATTAGTGATAATCGAATCAATCGATTAAAATTGGTAACGATACAACTACTAATCTGTTAACTATGATAATTGAATCAATCGATTATTGCGGTTAATAGTGCATACTAAAATCAGGGTTGTACGCCCAAATCCTAAAACACTCAAAATACACTAAATCACGATACTACGGTGTTTCAACACTGCGATGTTCACAACTACGATAAGGTAACTCAAGATACCTTCGAACATTCGCATTTCAAAACAACTTCAAAACAAATTCAAATACATTCAATTCAACTCTAAGGCGTACAATCCTGTGCCCCGAACTACGTTGACTCTGATCCTCCATAAGGAGGTACGTAGGCACTTGGCAACAAGGCGAGTCCCCCTCTTCCAAACTCTAATCATGTTCAATATAATTAGCCTTTTAACTCTATTAACTGTCTGTCATCTCTCTTTATCTTTTTCCATAAACCTTTATCTTTGAGATGTTAGCCTTTAGGAAAGGGTTGAGGGTGCCTAACACCTTCCCTCGACCTGAATATAGTATCTTACCCCAATCTCTCAACTACGTAAGGTTTCCTATTCGCCTTAGTAGAATAGGTGGCGACTCTAAAAGCTTAATTTTTAGGGCAGGTTGCTACAGCTGGCGACTCTGATAGGGACACACTTAATAGTGAATACTATGCTCCTATAGGTTTTGGCAGGGTTTAGGTTTGGCAAGTTTTTAGGGTTTGGCAAACTTGCCATTTTTTAGGGTTTGGCAAACTAGCCATTTTTAGGGTTTAGGGAGGTTCATCCTTTTAATAAATTTTAAATTATTTGTTTATTTTTATTTGTTTTTGTTTTCTTGGAATGTTCATTTGCTTGCCTTAAAATGTTTGATTATATATTATATGCATTGTTGGTATTTTCTATGATGTGTTAAACCCTAAGTGTGGGAGTTAACTTTGAGATCAATAGGGGAGCATGAATCGCCTACGAGTCTCATTGATAACTCCACTCGGAGTGGGTTGAATATTCAGAAATGTCCAAAACGAGGCTTGACTTTGTTGAGGGCAGGACGGGATATTTGGCTGATCTCTCCGGGAACCTACCCCAAAAATTCAAACCTCATGGATAAAATGAGTTGTTCTAAAATCCAAAGACACAAAAAGTCCCGGAGGCTACGAATGACCCCATGAGACCTTCTAGAATCCCCCTATAATAAGGTTGGCTCCCAAGAGCCGCTACGTCGAACCTATGAACTCATGTGATTATGTGCTATATGTATATATATGTGTTGATCTTTTTTTATTTATTATTATTTCTTTTTCCATTCATCATACATCAAGGGCATTCTTGCATCATATTTTATTCAAAAAAAAAAAGAAAGAAAAAAGGATATCATACATATCATGCATGGCATACACATCATTTTCATGACATTAAGAGAAGATTCCTCTTCTATCTCCAAAACAAGGGACCATTGGGAAGGATAACCTAACATCCCGACCATATTATCCAACAAGATTTCAGCAGAAGAGATCAATGGATCAGCAAAAGCAACAGGGTGGCCAACGCACCTGGAGGTCCAAGCCCAAACGATCATTCACCCCGTTGTACATGCCACTGTCTCAAGCTTTGCAACGTTTGCTCAGTCAGAACTTGGTAACTCTGCTACCTCCATACTCAGCTTCAGCTAACCCCGCTCCTGGGTACAAGCATCATGCTAAGTGCGCTTATCATTCAGATAGTCCTGGTCATGATACGGAGGATTGTGGGCCATTGAAGCACAAGATCCAAGTTTTAATCGAAGAAGGGCTCATTGAGTTCGAAGATCCTAGCAAGTCTAAAGCCATAGGCGGCTAGAAGGAGGATTTCTTAGATCATTAGTTTTGTTTTCATTCACAATTTCTTTCCGTTTGTTTAAACATTAGTCTTACGACATATGCTATGTACTTTACAACAATCATTAATGCGTTGCTTACGTTTGTCTTGATTCATCCTTAGTGTTCTCACTATATTTAAAACTGTGTTTTTACCTAGTTTTCTTCTTTGTGATATTCAACTCTCGTTAAAGCTGTACACCTTTTGAAGGAGAATGACGAAAACGATACCACAATTTCATACACTACGCTTTCGAACAGACCGTGTTGACGATGTACAGGAATTGTTTCAATTCCTAAATAACGGAGATATAAGGATGTTAATCCCTTGTCAACCCCTTTGAGCTTAAAGAAGTAGGAGTTTTCCTTCATATAAAATAAAACCCTTAATACATAACCTGGGGTAGGGTAGCTGCTCAGTTAACTTAATTATTCCAAGTTGTTCCTTTGAACATAATCACCGATGGTTCCCCGTCATCATTAAGTCTGGCAGTCAATATCCGCAAAGAAAAAAGAGAAAGCAATGCAAGGGCCTGCTAAGTCAAAACCTATTAAGGAGACTTAGATAAAATTGGGGCATCCCGCTGACTGTAGTTTTAACGAACAGTCCATGCAAAAGTTAGGGATAACAAAGTTGAAAAGAGGTCACTATATACCTCGACAAAAATATTACAAGGAAAATGACTGCCTTTGCAAATAAATCTTTGGCTTTTGAACCATCATGAACATCAGTATTCCCAAAGTCTTTTGGAGCTTAAACACATAGCTAACTGAGCATAGGACCGGAGGACATCACGAAGAGGGGGATGGGTACAAATAAACTTTGAGCCACTATCCTTGTTTCTTAAAACCGTGAACCAGGCCACGTTACAACCCTTAAAAGTCCTAACTGAAGCATGGTTAGTTCGAAAGCATACTGTTACCAAAGGTATCCCGACTCCTTAAGGTCTACTATAACTCTTGAGTTGATATCACTTCTTACAAAAAAACTTGTTTTATTCAAAAAAATGTTTTTAAACTTTCAAGACAAACATATGCATTCGCATCTTATGAATTTCATTACAAAGTACACTTGTCTATGTGGATTCAGATGTTTAAACATCAGGGAGAAGTTGCATGGGGCATGGCTAATGATAAAAAAAATCCTACCGACAGACGAAAGAGCCTTCAACAAAATAAGCTTATCAAAAGAAGAAACATCCCTTACTCATGACTGGGATGGCTAATGTGTACACGGGGCATAACCCGTCATTATCCCATTTACATGGGGCAATCTAATCAAGATCCATTGGAATCTCTCAAGGACGCTGAATAGCCCATGGGGCAAGTCCATTACCTGGGGGCACGTTGCAAAGATCACTCAGTAGCAGATGGTGTCAATGCCACTCTCATATCCTTTCCAGGAACCTTTATAGGATATTTCTCAATCTATCTATATAGTCTTATTTAAGACATGTTCAAATACTTTTTACCCTTTCTAGGAGCCTTTTTCAGACAGTCTTTTTAAAGACCCACCTTCTTATCCTTTCTATTTTCAAACCCTTTCAGACAGTCTTCTCTAAGACATATTCCTTTCTAAGAACCTTTTCTAGATAGTCTTTTGTAAGACATCTCTTAACTTTTTTTCAGTTAGTCTTTTAAGACATATTCAAACTTCTCTTATGCTTTCAAGAACCTTGTCAAACTTTTTTTAAAAGTACAGAGTCTTCTCTAAGACAGTTCACCATCCTTTCTAGGGCGATCTTCTTCAAGATGTTTTTCCTAAGTTTTGTTTAAAACCCCGCATTCCTTAAAACAGTCTTTATCCTCTGTAGGAATACTTTTGACCCTCTGCACAAACACATCCCTTTGAGCTTTGTTTAAAGCGCAATCTTGTTTAAGACAATTTCCCATTCTTCCCAAGGACCTCTTCAGGTAATCTTATAGAAGATATTATCTCGTTCTGAGTACTCAGCAAATCACTGTCCGTCAGGCGTAACCGAAATGCATGACTCATTCTGAAAACCATCTGCTTCACATTCAAATCAACACTTAGCATCAAGGAGTCCTCAAAATTGGTCTAATCAAAGACGATCATTCCTGATAAAGACCCTTGAATGAGGAAACCACATCCAGAGGGTTTTCCTAAAAACAGGGGCATACAATCAAGAATCCTATTAACTAGGGGCATATCTTTCAAGAATTCAAACACTGGGGCAAGGCATATCAGGCAAGATATGGTGAAACTCGAGTTCTCTCTAAAGGTTCCTCCTTCAGATAAAGGGGCATGTCTCAAAACTTCTGATATTCGGGAAGTCACACTAGTATCACACAAGGAGCATTGTTGCATAATTGATCTTCCCACGCCTGTACTATTCACTTCCCGCAGTGTGGGATAGGCATACATGCATAATTCTCATTTATTTTGAGAATCTCATTACATGACACATGCATCATGACATTGCATAAAACTAACGCTACCTTTTCGGGTCACCTCATAATCAAAAGGATGTTATCATCCAAACACAGTGCAAATACGATCGTATCAACGATTCAATCTTAACAGATACAATTCCAATACCTCATTCCAAGTCTTTCTTCAAAGACAATCTAGAAGCAATCAAAGAATTTCTTACCTCTCCAGGTAGTCTTGTCCAAGACAATTATCAACCTTCCCAAGCAGTCTTGTTTAAGACGTATCCTAACCTTTCTAGGCAATCTTGTTTAAGATGTATCCTATCCTTTCCAAGCAGTCTTGTGTAAGACGTATCCTGACCTTTTATAGGTAGTTTTGTTTAAAACGTTCCACGACCTTTATAGGAACCTTTCTAGGTAGTTTTGTTTAAAACGTCCCATGACCTTTATAGGAACCTTTCTAGGTAGTTTTGTTTAAAACGTCTTTTGTCCTTTATAGGAACCTTTCTAGGTAGTTTTGTTTAAAACATATCGTGTCCTTTATAGGAATCTTTCTAGATAGTTTTGTTTAAAACATATTGTTCCCTTTATAGGAACCTTTCTAGGTAGTTTTGTTTAAAACGTTTCATGTCCTTTATAGGAACCTTTCTAGGTAGTTTTGTTTAAAACGTTTCATGTCCTTTATAGGAACCTTTCTAGGTAGATTTGTTTAAAACGTCTTATATCCTTTATAGGAACCTTTCTAGGTAGTTTTGTTTAAAACGTTTCATGTCCTTTATAGGAACCTTTCTAGGTAGTTTTGTTTAAAATGTCTTATGTCCTTTATAGGAACCTTTCTAGGTAGTTTTGTTTAAAACGTCTTATGTCCTTTATAGGAACCTTTCTTGGTAGTTTTGTTTAAAACGTTTCATGTCCTTTATAGGAACCTTTCTAGGTACTTTTGTTTAAAACATCTTATGACCTTTATAGGAATCTTTCTAGGTAGTTTTGTTTAAAACATGCCATATCCTTTATAGGAACCTTTATAGGTAGTTTTGTTTAAAACGTATCATGCCCTTTATAGGAATCTTTCTAGATAGTTTTGTTTAAAACGTATCGTTCCCTTTGTAGGAATCTTTCTAGATAGTTTTGTTTAAAACATATCGTTCCCTTTATAGGAACCTCTCTAGGTAAATCTTATTTAAGATATCCCTTATCCTATCTAAGAGCCTTTCCAGGTGAGTCCTGTTTAAGACGTACCATAACCTGTCTAGGTAGTCCTGTTTAAGACGTTTCATATCTTTTTAGGAGCCTTTCTAGGTGAGTCTTATTTAAGACATATCATGCCTTTATAGGTAGCCTTCTTAAAATGCTTATCCAATCTTTTCTAAGACATACCTTATTCTTTTAAAAGAACTCCTCAGTTAGTCTTCTCCAAGACATTCTTCCTAAAGCTTTGTTCAAAGCCTAAAGCTTCTTCGCATCAACCTTCGATATACCCTATTCAGGAACCTCTTCAGGTAGTCTTATGTAAGACATTACTTCCTCTCTCCTCAGATACAATCAAATGATCCAGGTCTGAAAAGCATATGCTTTAGACAAGTACCCTGCCAGGCAAATAGGTGGCATTTATAAGCCTACCTCCCACAGAACTCCTTCCCTACGCAAGCAAATTTCAGGGCATTTCAGTGTCCAATCATCTTCTACCTCTTCAGGTTCAAGAAGATTGAACAGGGGCAGCTGTCATACCCCAAAATTTGCCTTCTTATAATTGTCGATGTCATCTTTTCGAATAATTGATATGGTGCAGTCGGTAAAGAATTTGAGGATAAGAGTATGCGATCGAGAGGTCCCAGGTTCGAACGCCACTTCTAATTTTTCTTTTTTTTTATAATGTTTGTTTCTAACCTCTTTTCATTTATTTATTTATTTAAAGAAAAATCACAAAAAATAAATATGGTTCCTTATATCTTTATTTTTTAAGTTTTATATTAATATTAGTTCTAGTGGTATTTATTTGTAAATTTAATAGATTTATAGTTTTATTAGATTTAAAATAGGGAAAATATAATAGATCCAAGTCCATTCCTTACCCTAATTTTTATTATAAATACACAATTAACAACCCTATTTTGGGAGGCCAGTTTTTCGAATCCTTATTTTTCTTTCCCATAAAAACACATACACAAAAAGAATCAACCCTGGTATTCGTACTCTCACTCTTTTCACGAACAAACTAACCAATATTCTACTAACCTACACAAAATTCCTTGAGTCAAACATGGTCTCTTTTTTGCAACCAATCCCTGTACTTATAAACCAGAATCAAACACAAATCCAGATTTTATCATAAAACATTTTCTCAACATCACCGTGTCACAAATTTACCACAAACATCCTGTATTCTTGAAATCATGAACCAAGTTTTTTTACAAACCAAAACCTTCGTTATCAAATTTTAAACCCGCATATACAACAGACAAACCTTCATCAAGTTTGCTCACCATAACATAAATATGTTCTCAGACCAATGGAACACCTATGAATCTTCCTCACCACGAATAGAGCCTCCGACGCTGTCCTCCGGACCACTGTATGCCAACGTGGAAGGCGAGATTCCGACCCCCCCTTTTGATCGCGCGACACCCATTGCCGGTGACAAAGAAAGAACAAATAAAAAGAGGAAGAGGAAAGCTTCGGATAACCTTCGATCTCCCCGTCATCGGCACCTTCATGTTGCTGCTCCGATCTCCGCTCTGATCACGTTTGTCTCCCTCGCATCCAACATCACCTCCGCTTCAGCACCGTCAACGAAACAGCCGCCCAACCGCGAAGCTCTGCAGTCGACCACCGCCTACCAATCGCCGTTGAATGAATCGAAGCACCACAACACAACATCAACGCACTTGCAGACAAAAGTTATGGTTCGAGATTCAGATTTGCTCCATTGACGCATCCGATTCAACAATATCGTGTCGGTAATTTCTAACATTGAATCTTGCGTTTATCCTCATGATAACTCCATGAATGTTTACTGTAACTCACATTGCTCAAATATACATATCTCCATAACCTCAATGTCGTTCAATTTTTGCCAATTTGTATTGATGGGTTATTTTGCTGCCATGAGAGGAGTTTGAGAGAGAGTATGAACAATAGGAAGAGGCGAGAAAGGTGAAGATGGGTTACTGATGTGTGTGGTTTTATTTTCCTTTCTAGAATTAATGGACACATGTCATTGGTTTAGTGGTCAATAAAAATATGGGAAATAGTCAAAAGTCAAAAGCTTATTTTTATGAACAAGGGTGTCACCACACTAACCGTGACCAATTTTCTTTTTCTTGTTTTATTTAAGGTTTACAAAGTTTAAGTATGTAGATTAGGATTAATCTAATTAGGATTAGGTTATTTTAATAAATAGTTTAATATTAGGTTTTCTTAATCCAGGTTTAATTTAAATATTCATACAACACAAAAAATAAAATAATAATAAAACTTATTTTGCTAAAAGGTTTTAACCACTCTATTGGTTACGATGATTAGCATATTTCTCTCATTCCAATTCGTTGTTCTTTTTAATCGAATCAATCGATTACGAGGGATAACGATACAAATTAATTCATAAAAATCATTAAAAAATACTATAATTCATTATTAGTGATAATCGAATCAATCGATTAAAATTGGTAACGATACAACTACTAATCTGTTAACTATGATAATTGAATCAATCGATTATTGCGGTTAATAGTGCATACTAAAATCAGGGTTGTACGCCCAAATCCTAAAACACTCAAAATACACTAAATCACGATACTACGGTGTTTCAACACTGCGATGTTCACAACTACGATAAGGTAACTCAAGATACCTTCGAACATTCGCATTTCAAAACAACTTCAAAACAAATTCAAATACATTCAATTCAACTCTAAGGCGTACAATCCTGTGCCCCGAACTACGTTGACTCTGATCCTCCATAAGGAGGTACGTAGGCACTTGGCAACAAGGCGAGTCCCCCTCTTCCAAACTCTAATCATGTTCAATATAATTAGCCTTTTAACTCTATTAACTGTCTGTCATCTCTCTTTATCTTTTTCCATAAACCTTTATCTTTGAGATGTTAGCCTTCAGGAAAGGGTTGAGGGTGCCTAACACCTTCCCTCGACCTGAATATAGTATCTTACCCCGATCTCTCAACTACGTAAGGTTTCCTATTCGCCTTAGTAGAATAGGTGGCGACTCTAAAAGCTTAATTTTTAGGGCAGGTTGCTACAATATGCAATAAGATTTTGAATGAAAGAGATTATAGAATTTGAATCAAATGCATTTAATGTTGAGTGACTTTAGGGAAAAAACGTGATATTTGAAATGATTTGCACAGTTACCTAGGGCGGCGTCTATCAACTGCACGCATGCATGTCCCTTCAGAATGAACACGTGTTCATCATCTGGAATAGCAGGTGACAGCTGTTTTGCTTTAAAAGAAATTATGAATCAACTTAGACATATGAAACGTTAGCAATAACAGAATCAGAATATCTAATTGATCAACAATTTCAGAACTTCTAATAAGAAAATAAATAATCATTTCAAATCTAATCCATATATCAGATCTTCTCATCCTTTCATTCTTCAGAATGAACTTAAACCTATCTTCAAAAGGGGTTTTGTGAAGATATCAGCCCACTGATGTTCTGTATCCACAAAGTTTAAAGAAAGAACACCCTTCTGAACATAGTCCCTAATGAAGTGATGTTTGATCTCAATATGTTTAGTTTTGGAATGTAAGATAGGATTCTTAGATAAACAAATAGCAGAAGTATTATCACAGAAGATAGGAATGTTACTCTCATATATTTGATAATCTTCTAGCTGACTCTTCATCCAGAGCATCTGTGTACTACATCCAGTAGCAGCAACATATTCTGCTTCTGTTGTAGAGAGGGCAATTGTGGCTTGCTTCTTGCTGTACCAAGAGATCAGATGACTTCCCAGAAACTGACAGCTTCCAGAAGTACTTTTCCTTTCAACTCTATCTCCAGCGTAATCAGCATCACAAAATCCCACTAGGTTGTAATCTTCAGATCTTCTGTAGAGTAAACCAACATTAGTAGTACCTTTTAGATACTTCAAAATTATCTTAACAACTGTTAATTGAGATTCTCTAGGATTTGATTGGAATCTAGCACACAGACATACACTAAATAGAATATCAGGTCTAGAAGTAGTAAGATATAGAAGAGATCCAATCATACCTCTGTAGAGCTTCTGATCTACCTTCTTACTCACCTCATCCTTACCTAAAACACACGTTGGATGCATAGGAGTCTTTGCTTCTTTGCTTTCTGAAAGATTAAACTTCTTTAGAAATTCTTTCACATACTTGGTCTGATGAGCATAAGTTTCTTCCGAAGTTTGATTGATCTGGATCCCAAGGAAATACTTGAGTTCTCCCATCATGCTCATTTCAAACTCAGCCTGCATAGACTTAGCAAACTCCTTTCCAAGTTTAGAATTAGATGTTCCAAATATGATATCATCAACATAAATTTGGCAAATTAAAATATCCTTTTTAAAGGTTTTACAGAAGAGAGTTGTATCCACTTGTCCTATAGTGAAACCATTATCCAGAAGGAAAGAACTTAATCTTTCATACCAAGCTCTGGGAGCTTGCTTCAGGCTATATAATGATTTCTTTAATTTGAAAACATGTTCTTGAGACTTAGAGTCTTCAAAACCAGGAGGTTGGGGACATATACTTCCTCATCTATATAACCATGTAAGAAGGCACTCTTAACATCCATCTGATACAGAGTGATGTTATGCTGAGTGGCAAAAGAAATTAGAAGACGAATAGATTCTAACTTGGCCACTGGTGCAAAGGTTTCTGTATAGTCAATGCCTTCTTGCTGATTATAGCCCTGAGAAACCAGTCTGGCTTTGTTTCTTACAACTTCTCCTTTTGCACTTAGCTTGTTTCTGAAAACCCACTTAGTTCCAATGATGTTAAATCCTTTTGGTCTTGGAACTAGATCCCAAACAGCATTCCTTGTAAACTGATTAAGTTCTTCTTGCATGGCAATTATCCAGTCAGCATCCTCCAAAGCTTGATCAACAGAAGTTGGCTCAATCAAAGATACTAGACCAAATTGACATTCTGCATTGTTCTTAAGGAATGCTCTTGTTCTTATAGGATCATCCTTCTTTCCAATGATAACATCTTCTGGATGAGCAGAGTTGAGTCTAGAAGATCTTCTGGGTGTTGGCTCTTCAGATATTCTGAGATTCTCCAAAGAGGCAGCAACTTGATCTTATGAAATTTTGCTTTTGGGTTCTTCATGATCTTAGTTAGAGATTTCAATATCTGCAAAATTCTCAAACTGCTTTGGCTTTTCAAGACCAAGCTTATCATCAAATCTGATATTGATTGATTCTTCCACTACAAGAGTTTCAGTATTGTATACTCTGTAGCCTTTTGAGCGTTCAGAATATCCAAGTAGAAAATACTTCTGAGCTTTAGAATCAAACTTATGCAGATGATATTTAGTATTCAGAATATAGCATACACATCCTAATGGACGGAAATAAGAAATGTTGGGCTTTCTGTGGAGTTCTAGGACAAGAGAAATCATGGGCAATACCATTTTCTTTGAAATAAAGCTCAAAGAATCTGTTCTCAAATTCGCCACCATGATCACTTCTGACCTTTATGATTTTGCATTCCTTCTCAAATTGAATCTGAGTGCAGAAGTCAAAGAACACAGTATGAGACTCATCCTTGTGTTTCAAGAACTTTACCCACGTCCATCTGCTATAGTCGTCTACGATGACTAATCCATATTTCTTCCCTCTGATTGATGCAGTTTTGACAGGGCCAAAAAGATCAATGTGCAGAAGTTCTAGCGGCTTAGAGGAAGAGACAACATTTTTAGACTTGAATACAGGTTTTGAAAACTTCCCTTTCTGACATGCTTCGTAAAGAGCATCTGATTTGTATTTCAGATTAGGGAGTCCTCTGACCAGATTAAGTTTGTTAATCTGAGAAATCTTTCTCAAACTAGTATGACCTAATCTTCCGTGCCAGACCCACTGCTATTCACTAACAGACATAAGGAGAGTAACCTTCTGATTCTTAAGATCTTGAAGATCAATCTTGTAAATTTTGTTCTTTCTCTTGCCTGTAAATAGGATAGAGCCATCCTTCTGACTAATAGCTTTGCAGGACTTTTGATTGAAGATAATGTCATAACCATTGTCACTTAATTGACTTATGGACAATAAGTTATGAGCTAATCCATATACCAAAAGTACATTAGTTATAGAGGGAGAGTTACCAATACAAATGGTTCCAGAACCAATGATCTTGCCTTTTTGATTCCCTCCAAACTTGACTTCTCCAGCAGATTTAAGCTCCAGATCTTGGAACATAGACCTTTTTCCTATCATGTGTCGCGAGCACCCAGGGTCCAGGTACCATGACATGTTTTCCTTTTTCTTTTGAGCTTTGAAGGAGATCTGCAACAGGGATAATCTTTTCCTTAGGTACCCACATTTTCTTGGGTCCTTTTGGGTTAGTTCTCCTCAAGTTCTGATTGAACTGAGGTTTAGCAAAAGATTTATCATAAGATTTTCTAGTGTGTGCAACATACTTCTTGGTGTGTGTTAAATGAAAACTCTTAGAGTTAGATGTGATCTTTATATCATGAGAATGGCTAAACTTGAATTGATCATACAGAGGTTTGTATGTGGTTTTCATCTCATCTACCGGTTCAAGTTTATATGGGGTTTCACCCTCATAGCCTATGTCAATTATCTTGTTTCCACTAACTCCATATATCATAGAGGCAAGTTGACTTCTGCCAATACCTCTAGATAGAAACTTCCTGAAACTCAAGTCATATTCCTTAAGAATATTGTTCACACTTGGAATAGACTTTTCTGAACTAGAAGATGACTCAGCATCTTTAGATAGTTTTAAAAAAATTTCTTTAAGTTCAGCATTTTCTATTTCAAGCTTCTTAGTTTCAGATGCAAAGAGCTTTCTCAGCTTTTTGTATTTGATACTAAGTTTAGCCTTGATTTCCAGAATTTCAGTTAAGCTGGAAACTAGCTCATCTCTAGAAAGTTCAGAAAATACCTCTTCAGAGTCTGAGTCTGATGTAGATTCTGATTCCTCATCAACAGTGGCCATCAACGCTATGTTTGCCTGCTCATCTTCAGAGTCTGACTCTTGATAAGAAGAACCTGAGTCATCCCAAGTAGCCATAAGACCTTTCTTCTTTTCAAACTTTTTCTTGGGCTTTTCTCTCTGAAGCTTTGGACACTCATTCTTGTAATGTCCAGGTTCCTTGCATTCATAGCACGTCACCTTCTTCTTGCCAGATCTCCTGTGTCCAGAAGATTCTCCTCTTTCAGGCCTTTTGAAGTTCTTGAAGTTCTTGAACTTTCTTTGTTTGCTTTTCCAGAGTTGATTTACTCTTCTAGAGATCATTGACTTACCTTTCTTCCGAGGTTCATTTGCATCCAGCTCTATTTCATGACTCCTCAGGGCGCTGATCAGCTCTTCTATAGACACTTCATTCAAGTTCTTAGCAATCTTGAATGCAGTCACCATTGGGCCCCATCTTCTGGGAAAGCTTCTGATGATCTTCTTGACATGATCAGCTTTGGTGTAGCCTTTATCTAGCACCTTTAATACAGCAGTCAGAGTCTGGACTCTTGAGAACATTGCTTCAATGTTTTCATCTTCCTCCATCTTGAAAGCTTCATACTTCTGGATTAAAGCTAAGGCCTTGGTCTCCTTAACTTGAGTATTACCCTCATGAGTCATCTTTAGAGATTCAAAGATGTCATGAGCCGTTTCTCTGTTTGTTATCTTCTCATACTCAGCATGAGAGATAGCATTTAACAATATAGTTCTAAACTTATGATGATTCTTGAAGTCTTTCTTTTGAGCATCACTCATGGATTGTCTTGACACTTTGACACCTTGAGCATTTACAGGATGTGTGTAACCATTCAGCACTAGATCCCATAAGTCACCATCTTGACAAAGAAAGTAACTTTCGAGTCTATCTTTCTAGTACTCAAAGTTTTCACCATAAAAAACTGCTGGTCTATTATAGCCATTAAAACTATTTCTTCCATTACCATTGTTGTTTTGTTCAGGAGTAGGAGTAGATGAAGTTGTTTCAACCATATTGACTTTGTGTTTTTCTCCCTGAATCTTTTATCTAACACGGTTAAGTGCTTGCACCTAGAACTGGCGCTCTGATGCCAATTGAAGGATAGAAAAACACTTAGAAAGGGGGGATTGAATAAGTGTGACTTCAAAAACTTGTAAGATAAAAAAAATGAACACAATTATTTTTATCCTGGTTCATTGTTAATGAAACTACTCCAGTCCACCCCCTTAGAGTGATTTACCTCAACTGAGGATTTAATCCACTAATCCAACTGATTACAATGGTTATCCACTTAGAAACACTCTAAGTCTTCTAGAGTATCCTTTTACAAACAATGTAAAATAATGTTTACAAGAGTTTAGATTGCTTCTAATAAAGGTGTAATCACAACTGTGATATTTCTCTTAAGTTCTAAGCTTAACACTCACTAAATATTACAAGAGTTTGTGAGGTTGAAGATGAAGTTCGTGAGATTTGATTTTGACAGCGTTTCAGTATTTTGCACAAGTGTTCTACTTTGCTTATGAGCAGAACTTATATTTATAGGCGCTGAGAGGAAATGACCGTTGGGAGCATTTAATGCTTTGCGTGAATAGTACAGCTCTGCATTTAATGTTTCACTCTTTTGTCAACTACCTCGAGCCTTGCTTTTCCTGCTTTTACTGACTTTGCCTTTTGTAGCTTCTAACGTTCCTTTTGTCAGTCAAAGATTAGACGTTTCAGCCTTTCATCTTGTACTTTCTTCTAGACTCAGATTTTGTATATAACAACGTTTGAAGAGTCAACAGCTTGGTGCAGAGCATTTTCTTGTCTTCTGACTTTGAAGAGCTTGAGCGTGATACCATCAGAACTTCAGAGCTTATTCTTCTGACTTTCATTCTTCTGATGCTTTCAATTCATGTTCTGATTCTGCTTGACCATCTTATGATGTCTTGCCAGAGCATGTTCTGATGAAGCCATCCAGAACTTCCAGAGTCAGTTGCTTCTGAGCGCTGATTTGTGTATACTCTTTATATATTTCCTGAAATTGAAAATTCAAAGGATTAGAGTACCACATTATCTTATACAAAATTCATATATAATGTTATCATCAAAACACAAAATATTGATCTGATCAAATCTTGTTCTAACATACATCAATCTACCTATCACTTAAGATCACATAAGGGATACTAAAAGGAAAAGTCTCCCCTTACCTTGATGGAGGTTCTTGAATTGATCCTTGAACTTTGGGGTTTTTCCTCCTTCCTTTGCTCTTCTCACTTCTACGATAAACTCTTTTCTCCCAATTCTTCTATTGCTCTTTTCTTTTCTATTTTTCTCAATAATAAAACAATAATATAATTAGGACTAAGTGTAGAGCTTTTTACTCCATACACCCACTAATTACACCTCACACCCCAAAAAGTTCAATATTCTCTTCTTATTCATTTACTCCATTATTTTCAAAAATATTGATAAACTAAATTTTAATTAAATAATTAACCAAAATTCAATTTATCTAATAATTTAAAAATACGGGTGTTACAACTCTCCCCCACTAAAAGAGTTTTTGTCCTCGAAAACATACCTTAGACAAAAAGTTCCAGGTAAGAGTCCTTCATCTGGCTCTCTAAATCCCATGTAACATTTCCACCGGTTGGTCCTCCCCAAACCACTTTCATCGTTGCTATCTCTTTACCTCGCAACTGCTTCACTTTACGATCCTCAATCCTCATAGGTAATGTCTCTACAATCAGATTATCTCGCACCTGTATATCATCTACCTGAATCTCATGAGACGGGTCTGCAATGTATTTCCTCAACTGGGATACATGGAATACATCATGCAAATTAGCGAGTGTCGGCGGTAAAGCAATCTGATAAGCAACCTTCCCAATTTTCTTAGTAATCTGCAATGGACCATTGAAAAGCGGAGTTAACTTCTTCGACTTCAAGGCTCTCCCAATGCCAGTCATCGGAGTAACTCGCATGAATATATGATCTCCTTCCTCAAATTCAATATCCTTTCTTCTTTTGTCGTGGTAACTTCTCTGACGACTCTGAGAAGCTCTCATCTTCTCCTGAATCATCTTGATCTTTTCTGTAGTTTTTTGCACATTCTTCGGTCCAACCACCGCACTTTCTCCAGATTCGTACCAACACAACGCTGTTCTACATCTCCTACCATAAAATGCCTCAAATGGAGCCATACCAATACTCGAATGATAACTATTGTTGTAGGTAAACTCAATCAAAGGTAAATAACTATCCCAAACACCACCTTTCTCCAATACACAAGCTCGCAACAAATCCTCTAACGATTGAATCGTTCTCTCCGTCTGACCATCTGTCTGCGGATGATAAGCAGAACTCAACCTCAACTTAGTACCTAAGGCTTCTTGCAATCTTGTCCAGAACTTAGAAGTAAACCTCGGGTCTCTATCCGACACAATACTAGCCGGAACACCATGCAAACTCACTATCTTCTCAACATACAACTGAGTCAACTTCTCCATCGAATAATCCATTCTTATTGGTATAAAGTGAGCAGATTTCGTCAACCTGTCCACAATAACCCAGATAGAATCACAATTCCTGACCGTCCTAGGTAAACCAGATACAAAGTCCATAGAAATTCCATCCCACTTCCAATCCTAAACAAACAACGGTTCCATCAATCCAGACGGTTTCTGATGCTCAATTTTTTACTTTTGACAAATTAAGCAAGCATAAACAAACTCGGCAATTTCCTTCTTCATTCCAGGCCACCAAAACAACTTCTTCAAATCATGATACATCTTGGTAGCGCCAGGATGAATGCTCAATCCACTTCGGTGTCCTTCTTCCAGAATACTCTTTCTGATCTTAGCAACACCGGGTACGCACACTCGGTCTCCAAACCTCATAACGCCATTCTCGTCAATTCGGAATTCACCTCCTTGACCTTGGTTAATCAATGTCAACTTATCAACCAAGCCAGCGTCAGATTTCTGTCCGTTTCTAATTTCCTCAAGAATACTATTAGTCAACTTTAGCATTCCCAACTTAACACTATTAGAAGTACTTTCACATACTAAACTCAAATCTCGGAATTGCTCAATTAAATCCAATTATCGCACCATTAGCATAGACATATGTAATGACTTTCTACTCAATGCATCAGCAACAACATTTGCTTTACCAGGATGGTAATTCAAACCGAAATCACAGTCCTTCAGAAATTCTAACCATCTTCTTTGCCTCATATTAAGCTCCTTCTGATCGAAGAGATACTTCAGACTCTTATGATCGCTGAATACCTCAAATCGAGAACCATAAAGATAATGTCTCCCCAACTTCAACATAAATACCATAGCCGCCAATTCCAAATCATGAGTCGGATAACTCCTTTCATGAATTTTCAACTGTCTTGAAGCATAAGCCACTACCTGCTTATCTTGCATCAAAACACCACCTAAACCCATCAGTGAAGCATCACAGTACACATTGAAAGACTTTGCTGGATTAGGCAAAATTAAGATCGGAGCACTTGTCAATCTCTTCTTCAATTCTTGAAAACCTTTTTCACAATCTAAATCCCATACAAATTCTTGTCCTTTCCTTGTTAACTTAGTCATTGGCAACACCAACTTCTAAAATCCCTCAATAAACTTTCTATAGTAACCTACCAGACCAAGAAAACTACGGATCTCTGAAACATTCTTCAGCGTCTCCCACTGAGATACCGCTTCTACCTTCGTAGGATCCACCGCGATACCATTCTTCGAAATTACATGGCCAAGGAAACTTACTTCCTTCAACCAGAATTCACATTTAGACAATTTCGCATACAGCTTCTTCTCCTTCAATAGTTCCAATACCACTCTTAAATGCCCTGCATGTTCTTCATCACTCTTCGAGTAAATTAGAATGTCATCAATGAACACTACCACAAACTTGTCAAGATACGGGTAAAATATCTTGTTCATATACTCCATGAAAACACCAGGTGCATTAGTAACACCAAATGGCATAACAGAATATTCATAAGACTAGGTTAATTTCATTGACTCAGGAGGGAGAATTGGGTAGCTGTTATTTGCTATCTCTGTACAAAAGAAATATATAAAAAAGAGCCAGTTTGGTTAACTGTCTTTTTTTTCTCTCATTGGTTTTTGTCTCTTTGGGTCTAGTTTCTTTTTCCTCTTCTTCATTATTTATTTTTTCCTCAGTCCAGTCCTTGTTGTTTGTTTGTTTGTTTGTTTGTTGAGTCAGTTGGGTCAAGCACCTAGTTAGTGATTCAATTTTTTTTCTATTTTGTATTTTCTATTTCTCTTCTTCTACTATTGTTTTTGTCAATTTTTGGCTAAAAACTGGGAGGAAAATGTAATTGAGTCTAGTCTCTAAATTGAGGAATTCAACGATTTAGGAGGAGACTGTCTTTTTGATTCTTGAGTCTGTTTCTTTTGTGTGTTGCTTTTCTTTGCTTCTACTGCTAAGTATGTTCTTTGTTGGGTCTGCGCAATGTTGTGTAGGATGCTCTAACACCCTGATTGTGTATGGTTTTGTGTCTTGTGGTCTGAGTTATAAGTGTGGTTGTGACTTGTGCTTTGAGTTTTGTGGGTCTTCACATACAGAGTTCAAGATGGTATATTGTAACAGTGTATAAGGGGTAGTATATTCCATCTTCTTCCTCATGTAAACTCTATTGAGGGGGAGTGTTTCTTATCTTCTTCCTCATGTACAAATTTTACATGTTTAGTTTGGTCTTTGGTTGTTTTAGCCAAAATTTGTCAAAGGGGGAGATTGTTAGCTCCTTGATTTTGGGGTTGGCAGAGTTTTGCTAAAACATGGTGCTTGAAGGATGTTAATCAAGATGTCATAACATCTTGATCTCTTGTTACAACTGAGTGTGAGCTTACCGGAAAAACCAGATGTCCTGACTAATGTTGTGACATCCTGTATCAGAAGATCGACACAGGCTGTTAGGAATCTTGATAAATTTGATTTGTTTTAAATATTCTGTGATATTTCCTTTGGATATATTATAGTGATTTACGCAGGTCTAGAATATTTAATTTGGAACAAAGGAATCAAATCTCAACTAGAACTAAAGTTTCTAAAATTAGAAGATTGAAGCAATATTTGTTTTCAAGATTCAAAAAGATTTCTTTGCAGATTTGTTGCAACTATCAGCTTGTAAATCAAGTAGAGTGTCATGAAGCCCATGGACTACTGAAGACTATTTAAAGAGTTCTTTAGACCTAATGTAACTAAGTTTTTCACAATTGTAAAAATTAGGGGAAAGTTAGAAAGCTTAGGTTTTGAGAGTCTCTTATGTTTTAAGTCTCCCACATATCTTTTGATACTGTGTCGTAGACTGTATGTAGCTTAACTATTTGTCAAGTTGTTTGTTCTCACTCAGAAGCCTTTAGGTAATGAGTTGAGTTCTTTGTTCTCACTCTTAAAGCTTTTAAGCAAAAGAGTTAAGTTCTTGTATTGGAAGTATGATCTTCTAAATTGGTTTGTTTTTAATACAGT
Organism: Vicia villosa; assembly: GCF_029867415.1. Lineage (NCBI taxonomy): Eukaryota > Viridiplantae > Streptophyta > Magnoliopsida > Fabales > Fabaceae > Vicia > Vicia villosa. The sequence goes on from NC_081183.1 coordinate 104,898,623, forward strand.
CAGTAGGATTGGGCCCCCAATTAAAGCCCTATTATATTGAGCCCCCAATTATTGAGATTTATTTTGGGGCCTAAAATTTTAGGCCCTTTACATAATGCATTTTTTTTGGCCCCATTGAAGGGGTCTTATTTTATTCCCAAAACTCACAAAAGCTTCATTTCCTAATCTGCGCCGTCGACACATCATTAATGCCACCATTTTGGATCATCCAGAGTTAAAATTTCAATGGAATTGCAACATCTAAGCGTATTATTTGTTTTTGTTAAACAATAAATATGGCTATGCTTTCTAAGCGTATTTAAAAAAATTTCAAATTCACTGTATATTTTTGATGAACAATTTAATGAGCATTGAACTACCGGTTGGAAACAAACTCTCAGTTACCGTGAATTATATTTCAAATTTTTTATTTTTTTAATTTTTTAACAAAATTCTTAATTTACTTTTTGTTAAATTTAAAAAAAAACTAATTTATAAAGTTGTTTGTTTTTTGAAAATTTTAAACATATTTTTAAATTTTTTTATTTAAAAGTTATTTATGTTTTTGATTTTATTCTATTTTTTAAAATTAAGTTTTTTATTTTATTTGGGGCCTTATAGCCCTCTTTCAAATTTTGGGGCCTTCTAACATTGAGCCCTATATATTTGAGGGCTTACAATTTTAAAATTATTTTAGGCCCTCTTATTATAAGGGCTAGGGCCCAAATTAATTGGCCCCTTAAATTGACACCTCTACTGATGGTGGACTTCTTTCCCGACTTGGTGCCCCCCAGAGTATGTGTTATTTGCATTGAACTGGGTTAACATCTCTATGTGTTATTTATCATTCTGCAATTTTAATTTTGTATCAAAATCAATATGGTAAATCTGGTTTGTTTCCAGGTTGCTTAACATCTGTCTTGACATCGTGTAAGACAGCTGTGTTAGCATGTGTTATGCCTGTACCAGAAATTTCAGATAAAATAACAAAGAAATACCATTGTAATAAGAAGAAAAGATATATGCAACGGAATAAAAATAAACAACTGAAAATAAATGAGATAAAGGATAAAAATATTAAACTAGAGATTTATGCAAGTTCGACCTAAACAATTGATCTATTTATGTCCTAAGAGTTTCCTCTTGAGAGTTCCACTAAAATCAACTTTTAGTTTTTACAGGATAAATTCATACAACCTTTAACAACACTAGGGGCTTTTACACAAGATTAACCCACAAACATTTTAATGACAAACATAACTTTTAATAGGCTTACCTCAAGAACCTTCACCCAAGTTTTTTGTTTTTCTAAGTTTAACATGGAGCCTTCAAATTTGTTACAAAGATATTACACAAGAGAACCAAACTATTGAATAAAACAAATTTAGCACAACATCATTACAACACAACTCTCAGAAGGAATTCTTCACTCTCTTGGCACTAAGACAACTTTAGTAAAAAAAACCATATTCTTAAAAGGAAGAAAGTATAAAGAATAATAGAAAAGTTTCCATTCCAAAATCTGGGGTGCAATAAAAAGAGGAGAACCCTCCTTTATATAAGAAACAAATTTTCTCAAATAAGAAACAATCCATGGGCATTTTAATGTTATAATCTATTAAAAATATGTATTAAGCGATTAACCAATCTAAATAAGGAAAGTTTGAGTTTCAAAGTCGCATAATCCATTAATAGTTCTTTTAATTGATTAAGAGGTGTTACAAATAGGTTTAATAGATTAGAGAAAGCCCTTTATCAATTAACCAGTGTAAAATACATTCCTAATTGATTAACTAAGCTTACAACCAATTAAGTACATGTTCGAATTGATTTTAAGATATTTTATCAAAAGATAAAAGATGTTTGAAAGGAATCGTGTGTGTGTGTATGTGTGTTCGTACACACATTGCCTTCGTACCTTAAGTCTTACTCTTGTTCCTTTTACAAAAAACTAATTAAGAATAGGATAACCCTAAGCACGGGACTATATGTGCTTTCACACTTTCACAAATTCAAGTCTTTAAGCTTAAAAGATCATGGCTTTAAGTCTTCTAGTTTCTTGATTAATTCAAAAATGTCAAGCCTTTCAATTGGAACTTGATGTCTTTGACTAATGAGACTTGTGGTATCTTTTTTGGATTCTATCATCAGGAACCACTAGTTAGTTGCAATCAACTTCCCCTTTGATATTTGTCACCAAGAACTTCTTGAATCGTTAATAGAAAATGTTGTTTTACTTAGGGAGTTGTCATCTTTTAGACCGCTTATTAATTTTCATCATCAAAACCAAATGACAGTTATACTTGCACATCACATAGATCTAAATTCTTCCCATTTTTGATGATGACAACAAATTCTCTCAAGATGGGTAAGATAAAAATAGATAGATAGAAATAACGGAGTGGTTAACTCACTTGATAGATAAATAGAGTATACTCTACTTCTTCTAAGAGTATACTTCTCACCCTTTGCCAATATCAAAAAGGCAGGAAAAAATAAACAACACATAAAGCTCAGAAATAATAATTCATTTATAAAGGATGAGTTACATGATGAAACATAAGCACATATAGGTGCATTTAAGTAGGACTAAGACCATGATTCTCCTCACCGTTACTAAAATTTTTATCTATCACCACAGTTGGTTGTCCATGGTATCAAAAGGTGCGACAGCAAGTGAGTTACTTTTCACCTCAGTAGATAGCACGCTAAATTTCACCATGGTTAGAAATTTCAACCATGGTGCATTTTGATCACCCCACTTTTCATCATGGTTGGAAGTTCTTAGTATGGTGAAAAGTAAGTTAGCCCAACTTTTTCTCACGGTTGGAAATTTCAACTGTGATGAAAAGTCAGTCACCCCAATTTTTCATCTTTGCCACATGCTTTGGATGACAACATTGAGAACTTCCATCATAACATAGAATATTAAATATATCTAACACAACAACAACAATAACAACGACAAAATATATCAACATAATCATTAACAGTAAATCTCAACAACAACAAAACCAAGAAAGTAATAAACCCATAGAACTATTAAACATAAGTCTCAGCAACAACAGCAAAAACTAAATCAATAGATTTATTAAACATTAAATTTCAACAACAACAACAAAACTAAATCAATAGAATCATTAAACATTAAATCTCAACAACAACAACCACAACAACAAAAACAACAGCAAAATACAAAAATCATTAAAATCGTTAAACATTAAATCTCATAAAAAAACAACAACAAGAACAACAACAACAAAAACAATGACAACATTAAACATTTTACCTAACACAACAAGGAAAATAACTAACATTGCTAAGTTAAATTCATGCTATCCTTGCCTCATTCGAGTTGGAGAAGAGATGATGGAGCTCTGAAAAATTGTCAATGTAATAAATGATGTTTTAGAGTTTAGTTTATGGAAGAAATTGTTGTAATTATTAAAAATAAAATAAAAAAGTAATTAAGTTTTTAATATATTTTATTAAATTAATTAGAATTCCTTTTAATTAAACTTCTTTTTCAAAGTTAATGTATTTATCAATAATTAATATTTTAATCCTAATGAATACACAATAACGGATAGAAATAATCCGTTGGTTGCTCTTTTTTATGTGGTTATCTTTTAAATTATTGACAATAATAAATATGAGTTAATTTGTTCAAATTAACGTATATGTCTTTAGTGGTCTATAAATTTAAAATATTTTAAATGTTTAGTGAATAATTTGAGTGCAATCAAGTGAATTGAATAACTTTGATTTAGTTTTAATATTAATTTATTCTATTCAATTTTGTATTACAATATCTTTAAAAAGTTGAATTAGAATATATATTCTCTAACAGTTTTAATTCTAGGCAATTAATGTGATTGACAACAGAGTTTTTATGCCAACGTTCTAATATTGAGAAAACTCAATTTTCTCAATATACCTTTAAAAATATTATTAATTTTTCCTATGAGTGTCAGTTACGGGTTGCTCTTTAAAATGTTTTGAAGTAGTTTTATTTAGTAATGAGAAAGTTGGAGAGATATTAGAAGGAAAAAAATACAGCATAGATTAATTTCAAAATAAATATATTCTGGGTTAAAACATCTCAAATAGAGAATTTTTCTTGCAAGTTCTGTATCCTCCTTTTGGGAGAAGAGTCTGTTAAATCCTGGAGGATTAGCATAATACGCGGAAAATCCTTGAGGACAGTGCGGCCAGCACGTCTCAGACTATCTTACCGGTTTTTATTTTGCAGGTCTTCGTAGCATTATCAACTACAATCTCAAGGATTTTGGATGTCTAGTTTCTAGTCAAGAAAATAAAGTTTGTAAACTTCTTAAATCATTATATGGTTTAAAACAAGCACCAAAACAATGGCATGAAAAGTTTAATCAAGTTTTGATTAGTGACGGATTTTCATCAATTGAAGTTGATAAATGTGTGTACACTAAATCTGTGAATAATGAATGTGTAATTATTTGTTTGTATGTTGATGACATGCTTATCTTTGGTACTTGTATTGATATTGTGATTAGAACTAAAAAATTTCTTGCTTCTAAATTCGAAATGAAAGATATGGGTGAAGCAAGTGTAATATTGGGAGTTAAAATCATAAGGAAGGATGATAGTATAACACTATCTCAAGAACATTATGTTGAGAAACTTCTAAGGAAGTTTGGTCATTATGACTCAAAGTCAGTGAGTACCCCTTATGATGCTAACTCTCAATTAAAGAAGAACAAAGGTGATCCTATTGATCAAACTCAATATGCTCAAATTATTGGGAGCTTACTGCATTTAATGAATTTTTCTCGACCTGATATTGCATATGCAGTATGTAGATTGAGTAGATATACACATAACCCCAATCAGGATCACTGGGAGGCTCTTTCTAGAGTTCTCAAATATTTGAGAGGTACCATGAATTATGGTATTGAGTATAGAGGATTTCCCGCTGTATTAGAAGGATACTGCGATGCTAATTGGATATCTGACTCAGATGAGACAAAATCTACTAGTGGTTATGTGTTTACACTCGGTGGAGGTGCAATTGTATGGAGATCAGTCAAACAATCCATTATTGCTAGATCAACTATGGAGTCAGAGTTCATAGCTTTGGAATTGGCTGGTAGTGAAGCTGAGTGGTTGAGAAATCTCTTAGCTAATATTCCTTTAGGAATAAAACCAACTCCATCAGTGTCGTTGCATTGTGATTGTCAATCGACAATAGCCGTGGCAAAGAATAAATCATTCAATGGTAAAAACAGACATATTCAATTGAGACATAATGTAGTAAAATAGCTGTTAAAAGATGGAACGATATTGATCGATTATGTGAAATCAGAAGTCAACTTAGCTGACCCTCTGACAAAGCCCCTAGGGAGGAAAGTAATTTGTGACACATCGAGGGGAATGGGACTTAAGCTAATTGAAATTAACAAGTAATAGGAACCCAACCTTTGTGATTGGAGATCCCATGAAGAAGGTTCATATGGGTAATAACAAGTTACTTGTTAGTTCTGCTAGCACTGAAAATTAATTAATTAATTTTTATTCGTCTCTTTCTTATGGTGTGAGTGAGAAAGTGCTAGAAACCGCATTAAAGAGAGGATAAGCTTTTGTAGCTTTTAATGAATTTTATATCCCTTATGGGTGATGTATGATTTGCAGCATACATTTGATAAAATCACCTACGTGAGTGTCAAGTGGGGCCGCTTGTATGAGATCTTGGCAAAATCTCTAGAGCACTCATCAGAAAAGCCAGGCACGCGCACGGCCTAATAGCGCACCACAACGTCAACGGCAAGAACTGTGGGGGTGTGATGCAAGTGATATACTTCTAACATACATTAAGTGTCTTTGGTTCATATAGTTTGCTACACCAATGATACAGTGTGTTAAGTATTATCATTCTAAGACTGGTTCATATAGCTTGCTACACCAGTTGATGCATCCATCTATGATGTTAACCCTACAATAAATAATTTATTATTTTATTTTTTAATGTGGGGGATTGTTGTAATTATTAAAAACAAAATAAAAAAGTAATTAAGTTTTTAATATATTTTATTAAATTAATTAGAATTCCTTTTAATTAAAATTCTTTTTCAAAGTTAATGTATTTATCAATAATTAATATTTTAATCCTAATGAATACACAATAACGGATAGAAATAATCCGTTGGTTGCTCTTTAAAATGTTTTGAAGTAATTTTATTTAGTAATGAGAAAGTTGGAGAGATATTAGAAGGAAAAAAATACAGCATAGATTAATTTCAAAATAAATATATTCTGGGTTAAAACATCTCAAATAGAGAATTTTTCTTGCAAGTTCTGTATCCTCCTTTTGGGAGAAGAGTCTGTTAAATCCCGGAGGATTAGCATAATACGCGGAAAATCCTTGAGGACAGTGCGGCCAGCACGTCTCAGACTATCTTATCGGTTTTTATTTTGCAGGTCTTCGTAGCATTATCAACTACAGAAATGAAGTTTTCGAATTTTTTTATTCGAGAAATAAAGTTTCATAAATGAAAAATGAAGTTTGGAGGAAGAATATGAAGTTCGTCTAGGACAAAAGTGAATGAACGTATAGCGTAATATATCTTAAAAAAACAAAATTGGGTGACTTTTCAACTTTTCACCAAGGTTATAATTTCCAACTGTAGAGAAGTATAATTTATTTTAGGGTTAAGTATGTTTTTGGTCCCTATAAATATCTCAAATTTCATTTTTAGTTCCTATTAAAAAAATGGCATATTTTAGTCCCTATAATCTGTTTAGAATATTATAAAATATTTCTTTACCAAATTATAGAATTTTATATAATGAGAAGAATTAAATATGAATTTTTTAAATTTCAAAAGATAATGATAAAAGTAATGCAAATCTCGACTTAGAAATCAAATTTTGAGTTTCTTTTTTTCGAAGAACTTTTGATAACATTATAAACATGTCTGTAAAATAATCATTCAAAAATACACATCAGTTTATCTGTAAGAACTAAAACTACGTGCATAATAATTTTATGGGGACCAAAATATGTCATTTTTTTAATAGGGACTAAAAATGAAATTTGAGATTGATCGGTCACCATTTCTAGTAAGTTTCCGCACCTTTTTCCGACCGAAATTCGTAATCTTGGTAATACTAAGTGGCATTGGCATATGTTTTTAAAGTGAGTTCCTTGTTTTTCGGTCGTATGGCTTTGTTGCATTTTAATGTGTTTTGAGTATTATAAAAGTGTCGTTTTATGCGCTGGTTGTTAGTTTGTTTTTGGCCAGGTTGATGCACGGGAGAGATAGAGACTTATGGCGCGCACGAATGGAAAAAGAAGCCGAAAAAGCCAAAGCTGAGGGCCACACGGGCACCCGTGTGCATGCACACGGTCCGTGTCAAAAAGTGGCTAGAAAAGCAATTTTGATGCAAAGACAGAGGTTTCACACGGGCACCCGTGTGCAGGCACACGGTCCGTGTGAAAAGATGCAGGGAACGTGTGTTTTTGGCCCAGGAGCAGAGAAACAACACGGGCGCCCGTGTGCAGCAACACGGCCCGTGTTGTTGAAGCGTGCTGATCTTATTTTCATTATTTTTCTCACCTGAAGGGGACCAGTAAGGGTATTTTTGGTACTTCAGTTTCAACCTGAATGGAAGCGAGTTATAAGAACAACCTTAGGGCAAAGAGAAGGGGACTTTTTGACGTACGAAAGAATTGCAGAAGAAAGAGGAGAGCTCTCAAGGGTTTTGGAGAACAGACACTAGTACAAAAATGTTAATTTACACCCGTTTTTTATTAAATTTACACCCATTATTTTTAATAAAAATCGGGTGTATATCCACAGGGTGAGAAATGTCTAACGCATTTACACCCGTTAAAAATCGGGTGTAATTGAGCGTAATTACGTTTTTAATTACACCCTGTTTTAATAAAAATCTGGTGTAATTGGACGTAATTACGTTTTTAATTACACCCTGTTTTAATAAAAATTGGGTGTAATTGGACGTAATTACGTTTTTAATTACACCCTGTTTTAATAAAAATCGGGTGTAATTAGGCGTAATTACGTTTTAATTACACCCTGTTTTAATAAAAATCGGGTGTAATTGGACATAATTACGTTTTAATTACACCCTGTTTTAATTAAAATCGGGTGTAGATACGTTCTTAATTACACCCTATTTTAATAAAAATCGGGTGTAAATACGCCATTTATGAATGAACTATTATATTTAAATCTATTTACACCCTATTTCATATACACCGTTTAGTTATATTTCATTTTCAGTCATAATATTGCAAATACTATAAAATCATACACATAAAAATCATATTTTAACTAAGTCAATATTTTTAATATTAACCAAAAAGTATACAAAATCACGTGCATTCATAATATTTCAAGTACTATAAAATCATACACATAAAAATTATATTTTAACTAAGTCATAACACTTTCTTCATATATCAGTTTTCTTCTCCTTTGGCTTTTGTTTTGGCAACACTTTTATGTCCTTATCCTCTTCAACCATTTGCATTTGATCTTGTAGATTTTGCTCCTCAACCTTTTGATTTTCAACCATTTTTCTTTTTTGTTCTTCTGCTTCTTCGTCCTCGGAGATTTCTTTTGATTTCTCTTTGTTACATGGTGCTGGCAATGTTTTTTCTACTAGCTCTATTATTTCAGCTATCTGTCCATCTGGAAAACGGATTGTACAATCCTCTATGATCTGCATAATAATTAAAAGTTAACAAACTGATAACAATTATGCAAAGTTACAAACATGACATTCAAATGCATATTGTTAGCCATATTGATCAAGACTTTACCTAGAACTAGAGCAAAAGAAATCAGTGTCTAGAAAAAGATATAAGATTCTTATAATATAATTATCATCAAACACAACACAACACACTAATATCACAATTTAGAACAGATTTCAAGCATCCAACTCATATATTGGTCACCTACAGATACAACTCTTTCATGCAAATTGAAGGCTTCCAAAATATACACATACATTCTTGGCATATCTGACTAACTTTTTTCAGAAACTGTCCAACAAATTCATCCACATTGCACTTGTTTCGTACTTGTACACAACAGTCACCAGAAAACCAATCGTTCAATCTTCAATCGCAACTACATAATGTGTGTATATGCAACAGGTCAGATCCGAAAACAGAAAAAATAGTTCCATTATCATCTAGCCATGATTCACCATACAACTCAACATCTGATTATTTCAAATCACATTCAAAACACATACAAAATAGTCTAACATATTCATACCTGTTCAAACCTCTTTAGCCCCTAAAGGGCATCTCAAAAGCCTATAAAATCGTGGGCACGGTTCCAATTAGACTGCCTACAGCGCAACACAATCAGAATAGGTCATTCATTCATTCAACACCAAGCTTCGATATAAATGTCCATTGTCAAATATCCAATCATACCATACATACATCAAGCACTATACGCAAATAAACAAGTGAGAAACTTTCAGTTCGGAAATAGGACAATATGAAAAGCAAAAGCTCGTGGCTGACAGTTCAGAAGAGAAGAAAAACCAGATTTTCATCAATTTCCAACTAACAATTCAGCCTTGTTTTTTTAACTAACAAACCCTCTAATAATTCCTAACCTAGTTCAGTAATTAGAACCCAAAGAAAACTCACATCAAAAAATTACTGGCTATTCAAACCAAATTGTACCTGAACCAAATGAAAACCAAGTACCCACCAAAACCAACCTGAAACTGTCTCTTCCACAACTGCATCAGATTCGAGCTACCGAGGTCCTAATGGAAACTTTCAGCTTACAACCTACAAGTCATACAAGCAGTTGCCATTCCAAGCACCGACATTTGAGTCCATACACCCTGCATCAAACATTATCAAAACAATTATTATAAAAATCTAATTTTCAAAATAATCTATCTATTCATTTTTAAAAAAAAATTTAAGAGTTTTTTTTGGGATCAACATAAGCATATTGATTAGCCAAGATACCTTGGGTGGAGATAGTTAATACATATTGGATGCTAAGAATTTTGGGTCATGTATGGATCCATTTGATTGATTATTTGAGCTATCATCAAATATAATCTTTCTTTCCAAATTGAAATCCGATCTTTGAGGACACTTACAACATCAAGATCCCAAATTTCTATGGAGGGTCCCATTGAACCAACAGCCAAGAAGTTTCCTGTTATCATAACGAAACAACTTTAAGATAGTAAGATGATGCAAAGGTTGAATCTTAAACATAAATTGCAATAACCTAAAAGATAAAGCATTAATCTCCTTATTTTCTAACTAATCGTAATTCATAACTAAAGTTTGTTAATCTCCTTGTGCTATTCATATTTCCATTAACCCATACATTTACTAGCAAAGAAACAGAAAATAGAAAGACCGAATAGCCAAAAACATTACAAACCATCTATCTACACATATGAAGCAAAAAAACTCATAGGGTTTGCACCTTTTTCTCCTCCTTTAAGGGGACAATCCAGCCAAGCCGTGCAGAGTGGAAATTCCGGAATAATGATATCATGGTGAATAATATACAAGTTCATATCACGGGTATTGGCATCTTCAAGTATCCAAACCTGCCAGAGCCAACAAGCGTGTGATAAATCTAAAAAGTAAAAGTAAAAATAAGACCTAAAAGCGTGTGAAAACAAATTAGTCCTACAAGTGTTTTTTAACAAGTTAATTCTCTTAGTACGTATGTTTACATTGTTAACCTTTTAAACAGATTCGTTACAAAAAATAAACGAAATGTTCATTATTTACTCTACGTGATGGGAATTAACTTGTTAGTTCATCACAATGTACAAACAAGATGTCCACTGATTAAGTCCCGTAATCTTTCTACATGTTCTAAAACTATGTCTACATTCATCAAGACACTTATATCCTTTGAAAATGTTGGTAACAAATTAAGGCATCAACACATATTCTTCTTCATGTAGACCAATCGTAAAGGTTGAGAATGTACATGTAGGATGGACTAAACATATAGCTCTAGTCACATAATGTATATAATGTACAACTAACTTACTTCAAGGAAATTGACATCATCTTCAGTACGTGCGCAAACAACAACAGAATCAGTTGGATTAATAATCATGTCTTCAAGATCTTCAGAATCATACTCTTCCTAAACAACATATAAATGATACAAAATTAGTAAACAGATCAAATCAGCCTAAAAAAACATTAAAGTATTTGAATTCATCTCACTTTCTTATCTTTGATATATGGATCCAATTCATTACTCTGATAATAAAAATCGCCAGTCCCTGAACTGAACAACTCAAAACCTAACATCATAAGAAAAATCAAGCATAAATAATTAGGCATGTGAATTATTTGAAAACATAGATAGATAAAAAGCTATGAAACACGGTCCTGACACTGACACGGCGACACTGATAATAATTTAAAAAATAATAAATTAGAAAGACACCTTTGTCATCTTCATCATCATAGGTTTCCATGTTGAGCTCTTGCAAGGCGAGGGTAATTTCGTTAGTATTTTCCTTGGATGGTTTAGCAATTGCATCAGCTACTTTTAAAGCGTGTGCGACTTCATCGTTGTTTTTGTTAGTATCTTCTTCCATATCATTCTCTTCAGCCACACTGCAATAATATACATAACAGAATGTTGATGTCAATAATAATTAAGGGTTGATTAGTGATGGTGGATGAAAAGGAACGAACTCATGCGTGTTGGAGATGATTTTTTCGATTTCCTCTTTGGAAGGAAGCTTGGCGAAAACAGGTTCGGCTTTGAAGACTCCTTTGGGAATCCATGAATCTATAATCAGAATCTCGAACAAAATCAAAATCAAACACATACCCGACGCTTGCCAGCTTCCAGATGCTCTTGCTTCCGAGACGAAGCAGTTGTTCAGCAGCACCTGAGCCGACGTCTTTGAACAACAGCAAACGATCTAGAACAGAATTTCAAAATCTACAAAATTCAAAATCTCACGAATCAACAACATCCACACTGCAATGAATTTCAATCGAACAACCTCAAACCTAAAAATTCGAATAGAATTTCCCAAATCGATGAAAAATTGGGAACAAAAACAAAGATTGAACCAATTTGATTTGATTTTAAACAAAAAAAAATGAAAAATGAAAATTGATATGTTAATTCTCTCTCTTCTTCGTCGTTTGGATACCTCCGATTTTGTTTGCAGTGGTTTTAGATCTTCCTTGATTTTTGGGTGCTAGATTGTTCACAGAGCTGAAAGGGTTTGGTGAAATGCATGGGATGGGTTTAGTGTATTTTATTCATCTAATAAATTTAAACCCATTAATATTTCCTTATTAATTTGATAATATTAATAATATTCACAAAATTCACTTAACTAGTTATTAAAAATAATATTTTGAGTTATAAAAATAAATATATTTTTTAAAGTCTATTTAAATTTACGCCCGATTTTTAATTTAACGGGAGTAATTGAAATTTAAATATAATAATATTTTTAATTTACACCCGTTTTTAAAAAACAGGGTGTATATTTTCACATGATCAATCATAAACTGACACTTTATTTACAAAAGTGCCACCGTGTTTCTTATTTACACCCATTTTTAGTATATTGGATGTAAATTTTAAAATTATATTGTTCATTTTGCACTAGTGAGAGATCTTCAAGAGCAATTGCGATTGAAGATCAAAGCAATCCTATTTTCTTGTAATGTCTAATCTTCCTATTGTATTTTCTTTGAATATTATGAGCGGCTAAACCCCCCAATGCTAGGGGGTGTCCCTTAATTGCTATTGTCATTGAACCTAATTTCCTTTATGTTAGAGAATATTTATGTGTGTGAAATTATTTGATTGTGCAAAGTGCTTATTGCTCTATCTATCTGACAAATAGATTTTTGATTTACGGTTAAGGTTTAGGTCGGACAAACCACCTTATCGCTGTTTGCAAAATTATATTACGATTGCTATTGCTTAGGAATGAGGATGCTTCGTAGTAACCATAATAATCTTGATAAATTATATTGCGCTTGATTACTTCTTGAATTGCTAAGGAATTAGGATACAAGGAAGTATCAAAAGGTTTTCCTCTGAGGAATTAGGGAAGATAACTCTTGAGATTCGGTAACAGTTCATGTACATTGATATTTTATAACTAAGGATTAAGGGTCAGTGCAAGGCAATTCATACACTCACCCTAGCATATTCTCTCATATTGTTTTAAAGTCGCATTTACGTCTCTTATTGATTTGTTGTCATTTATCATTATTTCTAGTCAAACAACAAAACCCCCATGATCTTTTGTTCAATTGAATCATTAAAATAACTTATATTTCCTACGCAGTCCACGAGATCGATATTTGGGATTAATCCTATTATTACTACATCGGTAAAAATAGTACACTTGCTATTTTCCGATCAGAGATATTTATAGGAACCAAAAATATACTTAACCCTTTATTTTAATTTTAAAAAAAGGAATGTGCCACTTTTCACCACGGTTGAAATTTCAACCGTGGTGAAAAGTGGCTTAAAAATAAATAAAAAAATAAAGCGGTTGGTGCTGGGATTTGAATCCTTGATTGCTACTGTTTTCTCTCGTGGTTGAAATTCCCAGGGTAAATGTATCTTAATTTTCACCGCGGTTGGAGTTCCTACCGTGGTGAAAAGTGTCTTAAAAATTAATAAAAAATAAAACTGCTGGTGCCGAGATTTGATGTGTGTCCCGAGAGACTTTTTTGTATTGTTGAAAACTTTGATCATGAGGAAAAGTGACTTGAAAATTAAAAGGTTTAATTGCAACTTTGGTTCCTCTATTTTCCTTTTTTTAAGGTTTAAATATAATTTTGGTCCCTCTATTTACATTTTTTTCAGTTTTAGTTCCCTCATTTTAAAATCATTGTTTTTAGTCCCTTTTTAGAGTTTTATTCAGAGTTTTAGTCCCCCTTTCGATTTGAGACCAAAGTTTAATGACATGGCACTAAAATGATGACGTGTCGTTGCCACATTTAACAAATTTAAATCCATGTCATTTTTATTAATAATAAGAATGATGTTATTTATTAAAAATAATTTATTATTATTAAAAATCTAAAAAAAATTAAAAAAAAATAATAATAGAATTAAAAAATTATAATTAAAGAAAAAGGAAAATGGTAGAACATTAAATTACCAAAATAAACTATTAAAAAAAATTAGATCCCTAAGAGCATCTCCAATGGTGATACTCATTTTTTTCCCTTTTTGGGACCCATTAAGCCACATCAGATTAAAGTAATTCATTCAATTTTTTACTCAAATGTTACAACTATATATATATATATATATATATATATATATATATATATATATATATAAGGCAAATGGTTCAATGCAACGTTGCTTCATCAAGCAACCGTTCACCAGCTGACAAGACTTTATCTCTTTTCCAATGTTAAATCCACATGCCATGCTGGCGAACAAGGTGAAAAAACCACCGCTAGAGATGATCCAAGAACTACCATCTTCATCGACAACTAATATTATATCAAAACTACAAAATTAATTTTGTAAACCTAAAACATTTTTTGGATGAATGTGTCTTAAAATGCTCTCCAAAATTTGAATCCTCCACCACTTCTTTCAAAAGGTCTTTTTCCAATAATCACCGGTCACCACCATTTCTTTCAAAAGCCCTTTCTTCAACAATCACCACCACTCATAATTTTAGTTATGTTCTCAGCCATTCTCTTTTCATGTCTTTTGGGTTATTTCTTCAATGATTTGATTTGGTTTTATTTTTGGGTAGAGTGGGATTATAATCGGATTTAATTATTCTCATCGATTAATTAATACTTTAGATTAAATATTTGATTAAGTTGGATTTGATTTATGTATAGACTATTTAAATAAATCAATTCATTTTATTGAATAACCATTATGAAATGGTCTTGAGTTTTCCAGATCTTCTTTTCCCACAGCCAACACAGAACTATATTTTATTTTTTCAAAAACATGGGTTGTTGAAATAGCAGTGGTGGTTGTCAATGTTTGTGCGTTATTGGTTTTTCATTTCCATTTACATGAAGAAGCAAAGATTGATTGATAGATGGATTTACTCCTTAAATTCTTCATGGGAGATCAACTAGCCACTTTAGGTTTTGGGTTTTACTTTCGATATCTTTTCTTCTAAATCAAAAACTTTACTATTAAGCTCTAAATAAATAGATTTCGTTGATCATATTTTTGTGGATAAATTTATAGTTTTGTTGATGATATTTTTCTGGTTTTAGTTTAGGGATTGGAATGAATAAATTTAATATTTTGTTGATCTTATTTTTTGATTTTTTTTTTTAATTTAGGGATTGAATTGAATAAAATTAATAATAATAATTATTATTATTATTAATTGTTTTTTGGATTTTTAATGATAAAAAGTTATTTTTAATAAATAACATAATTCTTATTATTAATGAAAATGACATTGATTTAAATTTAGTAAATGTGGCAATAACACATCATCATTTTTGTGCGTGATGGTTGGACGGGTGTAGCTGAACATACTATGGTGGAGAAAATTTCAGATTGTGCATTGTTTTTGGATAGATGGAATAGAAATCGGGTGCGGCAGCAAAATGAGGAACGGGATAATGTCCGTGCGCAATTGGAATTATAGCGTGGAGGTAGCGATCCGACGAATGCTGCTCATCACATGGAAGCTCATAATGAGTACTCTAAGATTCTAATCTGTGAAGATACTTACTGGCGTCAAAGGGAGAAAATGCATTGGCTTCGTAATGGGGATCTTAATACTAAGTTTTTCCACCGGTCTGCTTCAGCGCGTCGTAGCTTCCAAAAAATCAGAATACTTCACGACGAGGCGAATGTAAATGCAAGCTTCTCAAGCATAGTGTGTTTTGATGAAGACAGTATGGACATCAAGCTTTTATAAAGGATGTGCAAAAAGAATTTCAAGTATCAAGCAAAAATACATCTTTTCAAAGTCTTGAAGAATTTGTGAAGATTCAAGGATCAAGCTAAAATGTCAAAGGTATAAACAATACTCACTTTGACATATAATTGTTCACAAATATATTTCCATGCATATCATAAACATACTACAAAGTATCATCTTTCAAAAGTTCATTTAAAACCTTTTTCAAAGTTAAAATTCAAAATAAAGGTTTTAGGAACCGGGTTGTCCCTATGGGGGAACCGGTTCCCAGCATTCTCAATTTTCAGCATTCTGTGGTTTACTATGGGGAACCGGGTTGTCCCTATGCAGGAACCGGTTCCCACGTTCAAAATTCAAATTTTCTGCTGTAACGTTCAGCAGGAACCGGGTTGTCCCAGGCAGGAACCGGTTCCTACTGAACCAGTGTGTTTTTTCATTGCATGATCTTATTCAAACGAATTCTTTTTCATACCACTTGATCATTGCATTGGTTCATGGAAAAATAACCATTCAAAGAGGTGTTTAACACACTATAAATTCTACATATTTCAAAATCATTATTCACCTTCTTCATTAACAATTCATAAACCATATATTCTTCATCTTTCAATATTTCCAAGTGTTCATCAAATCTTATTTTCAAGTGAAACTTTCTATACACATTTTCATTGAGAAATCCATTCAAAGTTTCATGCATACATTGTGAACACTTATATTCATTTTGAGAATTGTTTATTTGAAGAAGAAGATCAATCCAAGATTGATATTGCTCTACAAACTTCTACTCAAATTATACTTAGAAATTATATCTTATTTTTCAGGATTGTTGAAAATAAGATTGTATTGTTTCCTTACTATCCAGGATTGTTGGAAGTAAGTGGTGTGTTTGAAGAGGATTGTTCTTCATTCACATTAGTGTTGATTGATCTTAAAGGTGTTGAGAACCTTTGATCACCCTATAGGTTAGATAGTAGGCATAGGCTTGTACAATAATTCTAACTATAGTGAAATCTCTTTCGTGTTTGAAAGGGGACTGGAGTACTCTCGGATTGTGAGGGGAACCAGTATATATCGTTGTGTTCTTTATCCTTCCGTATTTACTGCTTTCATCACCATTACCAAGATAAAGATACAAACCATCAAAAGCCTTCAAACACTTAACCAAAAAAATAAGTACAAGTTTCTAAAAACCGTATAAATCTTTGAAACACCTAATTCACCCCCCCTCTTAGGCGCACTCTTATACTTACATTTGGCATCAGAGCAAGTTATAGGTAACTTGTTCCTAAAGATCCAGAATGGCTTCCGCAAATCAGAATCCAGTTTTTAGAGATGGTGGTAGTAACAACAAGCCTCCATTATTTTGTGGTGAATACTTTGACTTTTGGAAAATCCAAATGAAGGCTCATTTAGAAGCAAAAGGAGAAGAAGTATGGGAAGCAGTCCAAAATGGTCCCTTTGTTCCTACAACTATCGTCGATGGTGTTGAATCAACAAAGCTTAAAGTTTCATGGAACGATGATGATAGAAGGAAAGTTCTTGCTGACAAAAAGGCGATCAGTCTTCTTCATGGTGCTCTTAGTATGGATGAATTCTTCCGAATATCAACATGTACAACATCAAAGGAAATTTGGGATACTCTTGTAGAAACTCATGAAGGTACCGCTGAAGTTAAAAGATCAAGATTGAATACTTTAAGTCAAGAATACAAACTGTTTAGAATGAAGCCCAGAGAAACTATTCTCGAATTGCAAAAACGATTCGTTCATTTGACAAATCACTTGAAGGCACTTGGTAAGACTCTCACTACCGAAGAACTAAATCTAAAGGTGCTTAGATCTTTAACAAGAGAATGGCAACCAAAAGTAACGGCGATATCCGAGAAAAAGAATCTATCAAAGATGACTTCCGCAACCTTGTTCGGTAAACTTCAAGAATATGAAACAGAACTCGGAAGACTTGAAACGCATGAAATTCAAATGAAAGATTCAAAAGATATTGCCTTGAAGACAAGAGTCAAGCATCATGATAGCAATCAAGAGGATGAATCCACTAGTGAAGAAGATAATGAGTTTATCAAAAAGTTTGAAAAATTTCTGAGAAAAGAAAAGAAAAAGGAGATCATTAAAGAGGAAGCACCAACAAGGAAGATTAAATGCTTCGAATGTGGAGAAAGAGGACATGTCAAAAGTGAATGCCCTAAACTTGTAAAGAAGGACAAATACTTCAAGAAAAATAAAGATAAAAAATCAAAGAAAGCATATGTAGCATGGGATGACAATGAAATAAGTTCATCTTCAGATGAAGAACATGTGAATCTTGCATTGGTAGCAACACACCATTCCGATGATGAAGACAATGAGGTTAGTAATGAATTTTCTCTTTTTGATAATGATGTTCAAGATGCAATAAATGAATTATTAAATGAGTGCAAAATTCTCTATAAAACTATCTCATCTCAAAAGAAAATAATATCATCTTTAGAAGAGAAGGTTAAGATAATAGAAGAAAAAGATGACAAAAAAAAATGATTAGTGTTCAAGAAGATAGTGTTGCATGCAAGAATTGTGAATCACTTTCTTTTCAAATTGTTCAAATAAAGAGAGTCCTTGAAAGGTATGAAAAAGGACAAATTGGGTTGGAAGGTGTCCTTAGGCAACAAAGATTCCTTAATGATAAAAGTGGTCTTGGATATGCAAAGTCTAAACCAAGTACTAGTAAAACTATCTTTGTGAAGGCAAGTGAACAAATCAACAAATTGGATAAAGCACAAAAGGTTCATCATCATCCTAAAAGGTTTCCTAAAAAGAAACCATATGTTCCTAGATATAGAAGTAACTTTGAACCTACTTGTTTTTATTGTGGTATTATTGGTCACACACCCAATGCTTGTTATGTAAGGAACTTTAGTGTTCCTAGTGGACATTATGTATGGGTGAAGAAAGGAACTAACTATGATGGACCCAAAGCCACTTGGGTACCAAATAAAACTTAATTTGTTTTGTAGGTTTGCTTGAGGACCACTTAAATTCTATGGTGTTTTTATCAAGTGGTGGTTCTAAGCATTTGATGGGAGACATAAACTAACTTTCAAATCTAGTTCTAAAAGTCCAAGGGTGATTTCACATATGGAAAATATCTTAAAGGAATAATTCTTGGCATTGGCAAAGTTGAAGCACTAAATTTCACAACCATTTGAAAATGTACTTTATGTTGAAAGACTAAAGCAAAATCTTCTAAGCAAAAGTCAACTTTGTGACAAAGGCTTCAAAATCATATTCACCAAAGATGAATGTTTGATGAAGTCATTCATGAGGTAAAACTCATAGGTAAAGAAGTAGTATTTTTCATGATTTATTTAGATAATTTATCTTTTTCCCCATCCTTTTTGATAATAACAAAGGGGGAGAAGAATATGCATGTGTTTTTGTTGTTGTTTTTGTTTCAAAGAAAAATGCAGGCCATTGTTAAAATTATCAAATGAAACTCATCACCATAAATCAAGGAATCATGGATTTAGGGGGAGTCTCTAACATAGGGGGAGCCTTGCAATGTTCAACATAAACACAAAGCACAAAAACAACTTTTTCAAAACATTTTCAAGACTTGGTTGTCATCATCAAAAAGGGGGAGAATGTAAATGCAAGCTTCTCAAGCATAGTGTGTTTTGATGAAGACAATATGGACATCAAGCTTTTATAAAGGATGTGCAAAAAGAATTTCAAGTATCAAGCCAAAATACATCTTTTCAAAGTCTTGAAGAATTTGTGAAGATTCAAGGATCAAGCTAAAATGTCAAAGGTATAAACAATACTCACTTTGACATATAATTGTTCACAAATATATTTCCATGCATATCATAAACATACTACAAAGTATCATCTTTCAAAAGTTCATTTAAAACCTTTTTCAAAGTTAAAATTCAAAATAAAGGTTTTAGGAACCGGGTTGTCCCTATGGGGGAACCGGTTCCCAGAATTCTCAATTTTCAGCATTCTGTGGTTTACTATGGGGAACCGGGTTGTCCCTATGCAGGAACCGGTTCCCACGTTCAAAATTCAAATTTTCTGCTGTAACGTTCAGCAGGAACCGGGTTGTCCCAGGCAGGAACCGGTTCCTACTGAACCAGTGTGTTTTTTCATTGCATGATCTTATTCAAACGAATTCTTTTTCATACCACTTGATCATTGCATTGGTTCATGGAAAAATAACCATTCAAAGAGGTGTTTAACACACTATAAATTCTACATATTTCAAAATCATTATTCACCTTCTTCATTAACAATTCATAAACCATATATTCTTCATCTTTCAATATTTCCAAGTGTTCATCAAATCTTATTTTCAAGTGAAACTTTCTATACACATTTTCATTGAGAAATCTATTCAAAGTTTCATGCATACATTGTGAACACTTATATTCATTTTGAGAATTGTTTATTTGAAGAAGAAGATCAATCCAAGATTGATATTGCTCTACAAACTTCTACTCAAATTATACTTAGAAATTATATCTTATTTTTCAGGATTGTTGAAAATAAGATTGTATTGTTTCCTTACTATCCAGGATTGTTGGAAGTAAGTGGTGTGTTTGAAGAGGATTGTTCTTCATTCACATTAGTGTTGATTGATCTTAAAGGTGTTGAGAACCTTTGATCACCCTATAGGTTAGATAGTAGGCATAGGCTTGTACAATAATTCTAACTATAGTGAAATCTCTTTCGTGTTTGAAAGGGGACTGGAGTACTCTCGGATTGTGAGGGGAACCAGTATATATCGTTGTGTTCTTTATCCTTCCGTATTTACTGCTTTCATCACCATTACCAAGATAAAGATACAAACCATCAAAAGCCTTCAAACACTTAACCAAAAAAATAAGTACAAGTTTCTAAAAACCGTATAAATCTTTGAAACACCTAATTCACCCCCCCTCTTAGGCGCACTCTTATACTTACAGCGAATGTTGCGATTAGTGATCAAGAAGGAATGTGTGGTGTTGCAAAGAGATACTTTGAATCACTGTTTGAGGTTATAACTGGGGAGTATGATCCGGTTTTGAACTTGGTGCAGCCAGTTATTACTTGTAACATCCCGATTTTTATTAATATTTTTATTAATTATATTAGTAATTATATTGTTTGGTGTTTTTAATAATAACTTATTTATTTAGTTATTATGTGATATAATAATTATTTAAGTATTTAATTATGTGAGTGTTTGTGTTGTTTGACTTAATTGAGTTATTAGAGAGATATAACTAAATGGGCCTAAGTGATAGAAACATAATGGATGGATTGGTGGGTTAAGCCCAATTGACATAAGTGAGATAGTAAGAGAAGGTTAGGGTTTTAGCGGTTACTATTTTCATTTGGGGGAAAAGATAGGAAGAAGAGAAAAGAGGCAAAAGGGAAGAGAACAATGGTGGAAGAGAAAAGCTAGAAGAAACCTCATTTTCGCAGCAAGTTTCAGCATTGAGTCACCTTAAAAAAACGGATGTATCTCTCAATCCAACCGTTGGATCGTCGCATGGTTTTGACACAACGTTCCTGACTCATAGAGGTAAGTTCTGACCGGAGCGATTTTGATTTTGAGGATTTTAAGTTCGTCTGATAAGCTGATTTCCGAACTGGTATTTAGGTGTGTCTCCAAATTATGTTTGAAGGATTTATTTTGGAGAAAAGTTTAGAGCTATGGTGAAAGATTTCATATTTGCCAAGGTAAGGGTGGGGTTCTTTCATGCTAAAGGGTTGTATGATAGTATGTTATAGTGGGTTTAATTCTATACTTTGATATCCATGTTCTTCTATGTTGCAATTTTGGGTATTTGATGATTGTTGGAATGTGATGATATAAATGTGATAAGTTGTGTGCAATTGATAATCTATGTGTATTAGATTGTTATGTTTGTTGTGAGTAAACCATTGATAGTGAAATAATGGGTTTTGTTATAGAATTGGAAAATAATGGAATAGAAATATAATAGTTGAATTGAAATTAATATAGTTTAATTATTAATTGGATAGTTAAATTATTAGTTGAATTGATTCCAATAAGTCTATGTGATTGGAATATACTTGAACTTGGACCAATTATTCGGTTTATCGGTAAATTACGGTATTTTGAGAAATTGTTTGTAATTGTGTTTTGGCTTGAATATGTATGTTGAGAAATATATATTGTCATGCCAATGATGTTGTTTTGATATTGATTCTTTATGGTTAGTTGGTTAGCATTAATTCTAATGACTAATTGCTTGATGTTGAAAATGTGTGTTCATGTATAATTGACAAAAATGAGAATTAACATGAGATAGTATGATTACTAGTGTTAATTGGATTGTGTGAATCGTAATTGATTAATTGGCCTCTCATATGTGAATGATGTGTGTGTGTTGTGAATGTTGTGTACAATTGGTGGATAATTCATAGAGTTGAATTGTTGTGATATGTGGAAAGTTAAGATGGTAGAGATGATCTTAATTGCATATATTTGTGAGATTATACATACATTCATATCATAGTGTGCCTTGAAACATAGGTGGAATTGCTTTGAAACACAAGCGTGGCTTGGATTCTAGAGTGAATCGGAAAGCGGTAAACTATATGTTTACATTTGGTGGCTTTGGTCTTGTCCGGATCTGAAGCGTGGCTAGATTCTATATGAATCGGAAGCGGTGGAACTTTGGGTCCATATTGGGTACCACATGCATAGAGTCACATGTCTTGCATTGAGTTACATTGGAGTTATGTGATGTTTGAATATATGTAATTATGTGATTAGGTGATTGTTATGTGTGCATGAGATGTGATAATTAAATTTGGTGATGTTTGATACATGATTTTGGTGATATATGTAAATGAAACGTATATGATGAGAATGCAAATATATATATATATATATATATATATATATATATATATATATATATATATATATATATATATATATATATATATATATATATATATGTATTAATGATATATGTATATATGTGGAATATATGAACCATGTTTTGCCATTGTTGATAGTTGTATTAATTTACATTGTGATTATGAAGTATATGTTATTATGTGCTTGACATACTTGTAAACTCGAATACATTGTTATAGTTGATAGTTAACATTATTGTTGTGATGCAAATTGCTTATATTGAGAAGTGGTGAATTGTGTATGATTTTATCTTTGCTATATGTATTATCATACTTTCCTTTATAATGTTTGATATCTCACCCCTTCTGCTGATGTTTCCCCTACCATGGGAAATGGGCAGGTACTCAAGTATAACTGTGGAAGTTTGTAGATTCACCGTGTCTGGTTGGTGTGTCGCTCTGATACGTAGCACTCGGGGGTTGTCTATATTGTTGTTTCTATGTTGTTCATGTTTTAGTTGTTGAGTTCCAAATTGGATAATGAGAAGTATTATGATGTTTGAAGTTATTTCTGATTA
Organism: Vicia villosa; assembly: GCF_029867415.1. Lineage (NCBI taxonomy): Eukaryota > Viridiplantae > Streptophyta > Magnoliopsida > Fabales > Fabaceae > Vicia > Vicia villosa. Next base: position 104,921,988 of record NC_081183.1, read on the forward strand.
AATAAGATGATTTGTTTATAAATTCGAATGTTATGATTCCGCTGCACATTAAAATGAAGTTGGTTTGTCTAAGAGCTGTTATAGGTTGTTTTGTGCTTCTCTGAGATTAAAGTGCTATGTATCTATTTATTAGTATTTTATAGGAAGTAAATGTGATATCCCAAATGCATTGTTGATAGTTTTTAAAATACTCTGATTTCTCGCATGATATTTTTGGGTAGAATTTGGGGTGTTACATTACTCATGTGGATAATGGGCTCCTTACTACTCCTATTTTAAAGGAGGAACTTTATGAGGCTTTATCTCAAATGCACCCGGATAAGTCTCCTGGGCCGGATGGTTTTAATCCAGTTTTTTATCAAAATTTCTGGACAATATGTGGGGATGATTTTTTTTCTGAAATGCTGCTTTGGCTTGATAGAGGTTTTTTCCCTCCTACTCTTAATGATACAAACATTTGCCTTATTCCTAAGTGTGGAAATCCTAATAGTATGAAGGACCTCCGTCCGATTTCTTTATGTAATGTGGCTTACAAAATTGTCTCAAAACTCCTGTCTAATAGGTTAAAGAAGTGTTTGCATAAATGTGTTAGTGAGGAGCAATCGGCTTTCGTGGAGGGTAGATCGATTCTTGATAATGCTATGATTGCATTTGAAGTTATTCATGCACTTAAGAGAAGGAATTCGGGTAATAATGCACAATTGGCCTTAAAAATCGATATCAGCAAAGCTTATGATAGGGTGGATTGGGGTTTCTTGAAAGGGATGTTAAATAAACTGGGTTTTGAGGAGAAGTGGATAAAGTGGATGATGATGTGTGTTTCGTCGGTGAATTACTCGGTTCTTGTGAATACGGATAGTGTTGGACCTATTCAGCCAGGGAGAGGTTTGAGACAAGTGATCCTTTATCACCGTACCTCTTTATTCTTATCACAGAAGGTCTTTCAGCCCTTATTAAAGGAGCCGTTGCTAGAGGGGACATCCATGGAGTTCAGATTTGTAGAGGGGCACCGAGTGTGTCCCATCTACTTTTTGCTGACGATTGTTTTCTGTTTTGCAGGGCTAACCTTTCTGAAGTTAATAATATCATGGAGATCCTTCGGGTGTATGCTGACGCATCAGGCCAAGACATTAATTTATCTAAGTCTGAAGTGTTTTTTAGTAGGAATATTAGCCATCCGGCTCAAGAAGATTTGGCGAGTATTATGGGGGTGAGGCATGTCATGGGCACTGGAACCTATTTGGGACTTCTGTCTCTTATAGGCCGCAATAAGAAGGACACGTTTGGATATGTGAAGGATAGGGTTTGGAAAAGATTAATGCTTGGAGAAGTAGGCCTATTTCGAAAGCGGGTAAAGAGGTGATGATAAAGTCGGTGCTTCAATCTATTCCATCTTATATTATGAGTCTTTTTATCCTTCCAGAAGGAATTGTTAAAGATATTGAGAAGATGCTTAACTCGTTTTGGTGGGGAGGAGGAATAATCCAAATTGCATTAAGTGGATGGCGTGGGATAGGCTTACTGGTACTAAGAATGAAGGTGGTCTTGGATTTCGTGATTTAAAGGCTTTTAATATGGCTATGGTGGCTAAGAGGGGCTGGAATTTGTTAACTATGCCTCAATCGTTATCCTCCAGAATATTTAAAGCAAGGTATTTCCCTAGAACTACTTTCTTTGAGGCTCCTCTTGGGAATAATCCTAGCTTTGTTTGGCGTAGTATTTGGCAAGCTCGTAATATTTTATCTATTGGGTGTAGGTGGAGTATTGGTGACGGTAGTAACATTTCTGTGATGGATTCACCTTAGCTTCGGGGAAAAAAAGAAGGGAGAGTGTATGGCCCGCAACGACAAGGTGCTTATGGTATGTCTATTAATGATCTTTTATCTCCTAATGGGAAATTTTGGAATTCTATGTTAATTCGAGAGTTATTTGATTATGTAGTGGTGGAGGACATTCTTCAAGTTCCTTTAGTTGAGGAAGTGCAGGAGGATAAGTGGAATTGGAAAGAGGAGCAAAATGGGTGTTATAGTGTCCGTTCTGGCTACAGGTTGTGGAGAAAGGAGCATGTGAGGTTGGGTTCAAGTGGGGTGGATGGTGACTGGTGTAGCCTTTGGAATATCAAGGCTCCCCCAAGAACTAAACATTTACTTTGGCGGATTTGTCGCGATTGTCTTCCGACGAGACTAAGGTTGCGGCATTATCATGTTTCTTGTCCTTCTAGTTGCTCTTTTTGTGAGGATACAATGGAGGACTCGTGGCATGTGTTTTTTGGTTGTAACGCGACTAACCACTGTTGGCAAATTACAGGTTTGTCCCACATTATTTATCCTCGATTACAAATTTTCCATGATGTAAAATCTTTGATTCTTGATATCTGTAGTAAGGAGGATAGTATGATTGCGGGTAGAGTTGCGGTAATGCTTGTTATTTTATGGAGAAATCGTAACAATATGGTTTGGAACAATGAGAAGGAGGAATATTCTAAGCTTGTTTTAAATGCTTTTTGTAGTTGGCAAGAGTGGTTTCTGGCGTAAAGGCATGGTACCAATGTAGGTAATAGGTCTTCAAACCTGAGGTGGGTGCCACCGGTGGAAGGAAGTATCAAATGCAATGTGGATGCGGGTTATAATAATAGTCGGGGTACTACTAACCGGGGTTGGTGCATGAGAGATCATATGGGAAGCTTTTTGTTTGCAGGTGCGGCTTGGGATTTTAGCCATTATCCAATTCTTGAAGCGGAAGCTTTGGCTCTCAAAGAAGCCATTCAAAGTGCTATCAACATGAGATGCAAAATGTTATCTTTGAATGCGACTCTCTTAGAACGGTACAAGCTATTCATGGCAAATTCCAAGGTGTCTCAGAATTTAGTTGCATTATTTCTTCTATTCATAGATTGTTACTTAACTTTCCTAACTTCGAGGTGAAGTTTGTTAAACGTCAAGCGAATATGGTTGCCCACTCTATAGCTAAGGCGGCCGATTCTTGGACTAGGCGTAGTTTATTTCATATGATACCTCTTTGTATTGAACAATTTTTATTTAATGATATGAATTGATTTTCGGTTTGTCAAAAAAAAAACACAGATTTTAAAACGAGGGGACGAAACTTGAGACCAATTTTTAGTAACATGGCATTGATAATGATGATGTGTCATTGCCGCATTGACCAAATAATAATAATATTTAATATTAATGCCCCATAATTATTTCAGGATTGTCGACTAACTTCACAAAACAACACGAGTCTTTTTAGCATGTTTTATCATCACTCACATGGTTTCCGAGAAACTTCCTTAAAAGTCACCCATTCAAATACTACTCCAAGTCAAGAACACTTAACGTCTTACTTATATGATTCTAGACACATATTATTGGGGTGTTACAAATGATATCAAAGGCAGATCTCTTCTAGTACGATGTAGTTCAGAGACGAACCAAGCAGAAGTTAGTGGTATGTAACACCCGAGGCCGAAGAGGGCAAAGAATGGTAGCCGAATTCACATCAAAATAAGAGAGATCATGAGGTTGTGAAGGAATGAAACTGGATGGTTGAAGAAAGGCTTATAAGGATTGATTGGTACTACCTATACCAACAAGATGCATCTTCTTTTTGGTAGCCTAACCAATAAGAACTCCATAGTTAAGTGTGCTTGACTTGGAGTAGTATTTGGATTGATGACCTTATGAGATGTTTCCTGGAAAGCGTGTGAGTTTAATACAATTATTCATTTATTTATTTATTACAATTGATGCAATATGAATATTGGTTAAAAAAGTATCATTAATGTTTTCTCTACTTTAATTCAAATTAAATTTTAGTCATTATGTTTTTCAAACAATTATGTTAAGAAGTTATATCATGTGAAATACTATTTTAATAAAATATTAATAAACTATTATTATTATTATTATTATTAAAAATTGACATTAATTTAAATTTGACTATATGGCAATGACACGTCTTCACTAGCAGTGTCATGTCACTAAAAATTGGTCTCAAATTGGTAATGAGACTAAAATCCTAACAAAAAACTTTTAAAAAGACTAAAAACAAGGATTTTAAAATGAGGTGACCAAAACTAGAAAAAAAGTAAAATTTGTGGACCAAATTTACAATTAAGCAAAATTAAAATGAAATAAATGTATCTAATGAAATAGCTTTTACCTCAGTGAATTAGTTGACTAAGGTAATAATTATTAATAATATGTATATTTTGTATTAATGGATAGATGTTAGAATCAAGCTTTGAGATATCTTATTATTTAAGCGATTTTTTTTGCTAACATTTTTTTTTTGTTTTTTTTGTTTTTAAGCCCCTAAAAACTTTATCTATAATACACATTCAATATAAAAATAAATGTAATGACTTACTTATTACCAACCAAAAAGTTAGCCTTAAAGGATTTATCCCCTTGATTATTTATGTAATCAAACTCAATATTATTTCTTTTGGAGATATTTAAATCTTTTGATATGAGCGATAATTATGGAATATCCTTTTTAGTGAGACTTTCCAAAATTATTCTTCACCCATGAATCCATTTTCAAAGAATTCCTTAAACATCATATCTTCGAGAAATCTTAGAACATATGTTTTGTTCATTTTTTTTTATTTGATACTTAACCTTTGATGCTATACAAAATTTCTCTTCATTTGAATATCCAAATATTTTTTAATTTGTTATTTCTGGTGATGATAACTAAAATAGTTCTTCATATGATGTTAAGAATTCTTTATATGATTTTTTTTGACGATTCTTCCAATGATACCGAGATTTCCTTTTTGATATATTTCTCACTGTTATCTTCTAGGAAACTTTTTTTTTAGAATATTTACACCGAATAAAAAATTCTACTTCTATAACATATATGTGGTTATCTTAACAAAGGTAACATGTATGAATTATTCTATAATCATAGTATTTTTAAAAATGTTTTAATAGATAAAATATAAATTTTATTTCTGAAATTTAAAGATCACACATACAAAAGAATTACTCTATTTCCTTTATCACACAACTTACTTAATACTAAGTAAATTATGTTTTAAAAATGTAATAATCATAACAACTCTCTGTGGTAATGATTACAACTCTTACCAATAATTCCATATCCAACGTATCTACTTCTGTGAAAAAAATATTTTGATCAGGAACTTCATGTTCTCGTTAATAGTAAATTCAGGTTCCCGTTAATAATCAATATTGTGATCAGTAACTTCTTGTTCCCGTTAACATTCAATATTTTGATCAGTAACTACATGCTATAATATTAAATATTTTAACCAGTAACTTTAGGTTCCCGTTAATAATCAATATTGTGATGAGTAACTTCATGTTTCCGTTAATATTCAATATTTTAATCAATAACTTCAGTTTCCCGTTAATATTTAATATTATGATCAATAACTTCATGTTCTCGTTAATATTCAATATTTTGATCAGTAATTTAATGTTCCCGTTAATATTCAATATTTTGATTAGTAATAGTTTCATTTTTCTATTTTATATAACTTTCATATTAAAAGAAAATAAATTTATTAAAATTTTATTGCATTTATTTTCCCTTTGCCAAATAATAATTATCATCCATAAAATTATTAACAAAATGATTACGTTCTAATTATTATTAGAAATAAACATTTATGATATGTATGATTATAAAATAAATTATACTTAAAAATTTAGTCATATACATATGAAACATTTTTAATTTTATTGAAAATTTTATTGAAATGTATGTTCTCACTTTTAAAACATACTTATTTCTATATCATTCATAAGATGAAATTTTAAGAATTTAGTCTTAATTATATTATAGTATATAATAGTTTTTATAAATGTAGTTAAAACATTGTATTTTTTTTTAAGAAAAAGATGTTGAGATATTGATTTCAAACATAACAATATGATAATGGTAAAAATTATTGAGATATTTATTTTTTCTTATATATGTATGAATAAAACATATGAGAAATCTATTTATTTACCCAACTAATGAGTAGTAACATTTTTTGTTGTCAATAAGGGATGAAACCACTTGATGCCAGAACTCGTCCCCGAACCGGACTAAACCGGTGGTATAAAGCCAAAAGTAAATATTTTAATTATTTACACTATTTAATAAAAATATACTTTTTATAAAACCCATTTACATTTTTTGTTTGATAAAGATGAGTAGTTTTATAAGTGTCATAAATATCAAATATTCATATTAAATAAAAAAATTATGCAATAATTATAAAAAAATTGAACCAATCCAAAAGCAAAACCGCAAATCCAAACCGAAAGCACAAAAAACCGCGTTTTGTTTGGATGATTTTTGGACTGAACCGCGCGGTTCGGTTTGGTTTGCGATTTTTATTTCACAAAACCGAACCGAACCAAACCGAACCGCATATTTAACTTAAGTTTTGAATTTTAATAATTAATTTATTATCTTTCCAAATCCAATTGCACACTGCCACACCTCACGTTTTGAATTTTAATGATTAATTTAATAACTTAAGTTTTGGCATAATCCACGTAGATTTTGTATTTTATTGAGCTATATATATATATATATATATATATATATATATATATATATATATATATATATATATATATATATATATATATATATATATATATATATATATATATATATATATATAGGAGGGATATTCTTACTCCAGGAGTAAGTTATTTACACTTACTCCAAATCTGGATCATTGATTCTTCTCAATCTAATGGTTAAAAATATTAAGTAATTAAATGTGGAGAGAGAAAATCATTACTTATTACTTTTAACCATTAGATTGAGAAGAATCAATGATCCAGATTTGGAGTAAGTGTTAATAACTTACTCCTGGAGTAAGAATATCCCTCCTCATATATATATATATATATATATATATATATATATATATATATATATATATATATATATATATATATATATATATGTAATTTTCTACTGTCTAATATATGTATTTCATTTATAATGTATTTTTAGTTCTCTACTGTTCTTGTAATATAATTTCTTTTGTATGGTATAATATCATATATTATATTGACATTGAATTACTTTCCTTTTATTTCAGTATATTTTTATTTTATAGTGTAAACCGCAGTCCACCGAATCGATCATAACCGCATTGGTTTTGTTTGGTTTGGTTTGGATGACTTTTTAAAAATCAACCGAACCAAACGGAACCGCATGCATTTTTATCTCGCTGTTAGGATAGCTTTTATGCTCAAACCAAACCGCATCGCGAACACCCCTATTAATTATCATAAATGGACCATGAAAAATTTAACTATCATAAATTGAAAATATAACATAAAGTGGTATTAATAATAACCTATAAATTAATATTAAAAATGGTATTAATTGATATTTTACCGTTATTGAAAATTGAAAATTAATAATAAATTAATATCTTTTTCAATTAATATTTTACCGTAATTAACGTGATTAATTAAAAATTGAAAATTAATACCACAGTAATTAATGAATTATTATAATAAATGGTCCATTTATAACGTAATTTAATCTTTAAAATTTATTAAAACTATTTTTTGTCCAATATCCCACAAAATTAATATTCCATATATATAAGAGTGATACATATTTGTCAAAATATAAAATAAAAATAAAAATTCAAATGTTGTAATTGTCATTTTCAAAACATTATCATTATTATTATAAGTTAAAATTTTACCATAAAAAATAACTAAAAATATTTTCGAGAACAAATAAAATGGATGATAAATTTGATAAAAGAATATAAGAATTTGAAGAATACATCATTTATTTTTCATTCCTCGTATATAAATAATAGTAAAACAACGATGAAAGTGTGTTTTCTTAATACATAAAATATGATATTGAATTTCCCATAGCTTATTTATTCATAAAAGTGAATAGCTCATATAATTTTTATGTTTATTCTGTTAATAATATTTCATTAGATGCGCGTTTTTTAAAGTAGGAATATTAAAATTGGTTAGAACTTGCTATAAACTATAATATATCGTTCAACTTCATATAATTCATATGATTCATTTCTATGATCATGCAACGCCTAATAAAATAATATTTAGCTTGATTTTTTAAATAAAAAATATAAACTTATAATAATATGTTTAACATAGAAAGTAAATATAATATAATTGATATAATCCGTTTAAACTACATAATGCTATTTTTTAACAAAAAATTATGTTTGTGAAATTTAAACTACCGACAAAACTAAGTTATAATATTTTTGAATTAATTATAAAATAAAAGATAGGTCTAGTAATAATATTATTTTTTTTCAAACAAAAATAGAAGACTAATATTCCATATATGAGTGACACATATTTTTTTAAATATAAAATAAAAATTCAAAAATGTTGCATTGAAAAGTCTGCATAGATATAGGTATTCATAAAAATAATGAGAATAAATTGCTGCAGTAATGGTTGCATTGGAAAGACTCAGTTGAAGGATAAATACAGTCATCTCCTCCCTCTCCTTAATTCATGTGCAAAATCTGCAAAAAAAAAAAAAAAATTCTAAAAATAAAAATAAATAAGAACAAAAGAAGGGGAAATCAGAACAGAAAATGTAGATCTCTTATACAAAAATACATATCTGCAAAAATCAGAAAAAAATAATGTATGAGTATGGGACAAAATAATTTTTGAGATTTGGTTGGATTGGAAAGACTCAATTGAAGGGTAAATACAGTCACTCTCCTCCCACTCCTTAATTCTTGTGCAAAATCTGCAAAAAAAATTATAAAAATAAAAAAGAACAAAAGAATGTCGATCTTTTGTATATATATATATATATATATATATATATATATATATATATATATATATATATATATATATATATATATATATATATATATATATATATATATATATATATATATATATATATATATATATATATATATATATATATATATATATATATATATATATGCAAAAATTAGAAAAAATAATTTATGAGTTTGGAATTTTTTTTTTTTTTGAGATTTTCTAAACTTGATGTATGATTTTGTCACCTATTAAAAAAAGAAGAAACTGTAGTAACAATTTATAAGTATGGAAGAAGATGCAGGAGAATATAATATGCCATATAGAATCAAATATTTGTTTAGAAATAACATAATTTAATACAAATTAGAATAGAAGTTCCAAAATACATCATTATAGTTAGTGTGTAATTTTTTTTGGACTGAATAACACATAATCAATAGATTAATTTATTAATATCGATTTAAGAAGACTTGAATAATAAAAATTCAAAAAATAACAAACCTGTTTTTGAAGCAAGCAGAACGTCGGTAGTAGCATGTGGGTCGTGGGAACTCCGAAAATTCCATCAAGTTACAACCACTTTCACACCTTAACATCAACCACAAAATCAACCATGCAAACAATTAATAAAAAAATATTTTTATATTGCAATACTAAGTTTATTCCAAAATGTATTTTTCATAACAATCCATTAATCATTACAAAAAAAGCTAATAGAAGATAGCAAGATGTAAAAATGTAAAATTAATAGAGATAGGAAAAGGAAAAAAATTTCTTGAAGAAGAAAGAGAACCGAAAAAAGAAAAAATTCAATCTTGTTAATGAGAAAAACTCATAAATAACATGCGATAGAATAAATAGAATAGATAAACACTGAAAAGAGAGTTAAGAGAAAAACTCATTGAGGAAATAAATATGTTATGCCAAGAACAATGCCTGAAAAATAAAACAATGAAAAGGGAGTAAAGAAAAAAACTCAGAGAATAGCAATATAATTTTGAAAATTTAATATGCTTTCAAAGAAAATAAAATAACATTAATGGAAGGAAAATCGGATTTGTTATCAAAACAAAAGTTGGACTTGTTAGTTAATACATCCACGTGGCATCATTTGGAGCAAGCTGGATAGTTTTGGTATTTTAAGAACATCTTATTTTCTTATATGATAGATTATTTTAGTAAAGCATTACATTATAAAATTAAATGGTTGATTGATGTATCAATTATCTTCTAAATAAAATACTATATTATGCTACCATTGATTTTATTTTCTCTCAGTGTCATTATTATAGAGATAAAAGATGATATATATGAATTAATTGTTTTATTGAAATGTCAATTCAAGCTGACATATATATTTATTCATTAAAAATAAAATCTATATACATGCATTAATTTTATGGGTAGCTTCTGTCCACCCCTAATATAATGATGATTTTTTAGCATGAGACTTTAACAATTAAGAGGCATTTAGACTGAAACATTTCAATAGTAACTAACAAAAACATATCTAATGTAACCATTAATATTTGAAACCATAGAATAATACCCGTGCTTACTTTATAAGAACTAAGTCAGGTTATAATAGCTAACTAAGCATTCATAACAATAACTAACTTACAGCATGGTTTGGTCTAACATACTTAGAATACTAACATAACCATTTAAAATATAGTTTTTTTTAAGACTTAACTGAAGGACTATTTTGTAAAAAATATTTAAGTTTGGTAATTTCTAATTACTCCTCTAATTTTTCTAAAACTATCATAATTTACATCAATTGGAAAAATACAAGATAATGATTCTACTAGGGCCAAAAATCAACATTTTGATTTATCACTTTAATGATTATAATAGAAAATCATCAGGATTCTACAACTTTATCAATCTGACTAGTTCAATTTTTCATGTTGTTGCTATGATCCATATCAAGTCTATTTGCATAGTTGAGTTATGATTCTTCAACAACGATCTTATTCAGATTTTAAAACACAAACTACAAAAAGGTGAGAAACTCATATATTGTTGTGTTTTCAACTTAATCCTACATAAATCTTTTTGTTTTGTTAACTGTGATAGTTGGTTATAGGAATTTGGATACATTATGCTCATGTTCTCTATTTGTATGTTTATTAATCTAACAAACCAATATAAGTGTGTATTCATTTTATCAAATATAAATAAATTTGATTACAGGTGTAATCTTTTAATTCGTTTTGAAGAGTGAAGTTTCCAATCAAAACTATTTGAAGATTGATTGTAACACATGTTGTATTTTCATTTATATGTTGCTACTAATTATTGATCTTTGACAATGGTTGTCAAGTTTACAACTACATTTTGTATAATGAAAATGTAAATCTTTTGTTGTAATTTTTCAATCTCATTATTCTTTGTTGTTGTTCTGGACTGGGCCAAGAATTAGGCCCAATGCAGCTTCGGCCCGCTAGACCTTCGAGACCCAAACCAGGTTGCACCCTCCACCATGTGAAATGGTGCTCGTCACCTCCTTGCTCGGCATGGGTGCTCCCCGCTGACATCCCTGCCGAGGACCATGCTCTCCGCGAGCGCCCTCCTCGCCGAGGACCCTGCTCCTCGCAGGACTCCTTCATATCCAATCCTCCGAATACTACGGAGTCCACGTGGCCCCTATAAGACCGCGTCTCCCTTGGATTCCGGAGCGGTTAACCAGGACAGAGGGCATCACGCACCTCCGATATTTCCGCACAGGAAACCTGGCAGTCTCCTAGTTGGGCCTGGGAATCCAGCCCACTAGCGTGATCATGGCCCAGCGCTGGGGGCTATAAATACCCTCTCTCACTAGAGGGTCAGGTATTCAATTCACTTCTAACCTTAGCTTGTACTTGCTCTCCTTTGCTCCTCTACTCACTTTGGCATCGGAGTACCCTGCAGGTACACCCCCCCTTCACTTCACGAAGACCAGCATCCGAGCAGGCCTTGACGACTCTTCTGATCAGGTACGATCAGTTGTACTTTCTCATTTTAAAGGAGTTTTTACCGGTATATTTAAATAATTCATTTTTACAATCACAAAATAGATTTACCCGGTTATAAATAGTCCAATAGTTGCAATTTCATCATATCATGAGAAAATGATCACTAAGAGGCTAGAAATTAGAATGTTGATGGTTTCTTTATTATGCTTTTAGCACATGGTTTCTCTATTATTCTAAGAAAATAATCAGAGTGATATTTGTTAATTTTACCAACAAAATATTTGTAAATATTTATAATAACAATTATATATCAGTAACAACCAAGCCTTATCAAATGTTCTAAGATGAAAATGAACTTACCCGTGCGGACGCATGGGTCTTCTACTAGTTGAATAAACAATAAACTACGCTAAGAATTAAAAATCTAAGCCTGCAATATCCTACAAGAATTAAATGCAAGAGTAAGAGAGAGGGAGAGAGAGAGAGAGAGAGAGAGAGAGAGAGAGAGAGAGAGAGAGAGAGAGAGAGAGAGAAGACACTGAGATTTATAGTGCTTTGGCGTTCGTCTTCGCTTTGCCTACTACACTATTTAATGGTTTCCCATTGGAACCTACTTTGTTCCTTTTTATTTAGACAAATATTGTAAGAGTTTATATAATCACTTATCCAAAATAATGCTGAGAAAAATAAATCTCCTTTCTGGATCTTGATTTGTATACAACGTAATTCCAAACTCTTCTGTGTAATATTTACTCGATTCACGCTTCTTGAATCTACCAGCTTCACCAATCTGCTCCAAGCCTTCATGTGTAACAATCACCCCTTAATCCTACTGATTCCTTGAGCGATGAAATGTCTGAAGATTTAAGAAGATCTATGCCTTGTCTATAGCCTTCTACACAGTCACTACCAAGGTAATCAGGAGAGAAGAAACTCCTTCTATTCACTGAAATTTATCAGCACCAATGACAACAACCTCAATCTTGCAAGCTACCTAAAAATCTCAACCAAGTCTTCAAGAACTATTAGTTTCAAGATGACGTCCCCCTCAATCAATTACAAAGCTCTCATTATTAAGATCTGGAATCAAATAGAGGTTGGCAATGAAAGAAATTCGTTGCAAGAGTTTTGAACTTTTCAAAAGTGAGATGGTGTTAGTTTCATAAAAAATTATAATCTTGATTACGAAACTATGATTTGAAAAAAAATTATGACAACATAATTTTATATGTGCTTGTGATTAAACACAAAAATGGATGGAAAAAGTTAGTTAGAATTGAATCAAGAACAATTCGTGATTTGAGTTAAATGAGCAAGTGAAGTGGAATAAGAAAGAAAAAAATGTGACTCATTTTTCATTTGATTCAAATCAAGAACAAACTCTAATTCGAATCAAAGACTTCATGATTCAAATCAAGTGTAAATCCTAATTTGAATCAATTCACACAAAGCCAATCAATAAAATATGAAAAATTGTCTGATTCGATACAGGGGTAAAATCTGATTCAAATCAAATTGGACTTAATGCCAAAATAGTTCGTGCATATATATATATATATATATATATATATATATATATATATATATATATATATATATATATATATATATATATATATATATATATATATATATATATATATATATATATATATATATATATATATATATATATATATATATATATATAGGTAGGTAACGCAAACTTGTATCTTAAAGCCACATACTAATAAACTATGAAATATAAAGTTTGTGTTGAATAGTCTTTCTCTCGGTCATATAAATTAATTTAAATGAGAGAGAAACAAGAGAGGGAGAGAGTAGGAGTTCCACCAAGCATCGGTTTTCATTGAGTTTTCAGACTTTTTACCAGTTTAATCATGGAAGGAGAGTGGTGCAGGGTAACAGGGAAGAGGAACAGAATGTTGGAGAGACCTAAATGGGACATTTTGAGGAAGGAGATTGTATCAAACAGGAGGAATGTTCTAACCATTTTCATTACAGATTTTGGGGAGAAATGGTGTGCTAGAGATCTATTCATAGATTTCAAAGATCTAGGCCTGATAGAAGAAATTGTGATTCCTCCAAAAAGAGATTGGCGCGGTCAAAGATTCGGGTTCGTAAGATTCATTAACGTTGCAGACGAGAAGAACTTGGAGACGAAAATGGATAATGTTTGGCTAGAGGGTTATAAACTAAGTGCAAATGTATCCAGAATAAAAAGGAAAGATATGAAGAAAAACAACAATCCAGCTATGCCAAAGATTAAAGAGCAGAACCTTCTAATCAAAAGGGCCAACTTCTCTGCAGATGTTACTAGAAACGTTACTCTGGACTCTAAGGTTGGTGGAGGAGCGGGTAATTCGAAATCTTACGCGGATATCATCAAAGGAGGCAAAGCGATGAGCCCTGTGGAGGAAAAAGAAGCCAATCAATCTTTTTTCTTTACAACCAACGAAACAGAGAAGTTTAGATTTAACAAAGCAATGGTTGGAGTCACAAGACGGGTCGGAGACGCTTATGCAGTGGCAGAAAGTTTATTGGAGGAAGGCATTTTCACCGTGTCGGCAACAGCTCTGGGTCCACGTCTTTGCCTTCTTGAGGAGAGTGCTGAAGGAGAGCTTGGAACGTTGATTCGTGAAGGGAGAGACTGGATAAACTTCTGGTTTGAAGATGTTCGGAGGTGGAAGACAACAGATGTTGAATGTGCAAGAATAGCGTCGGTGTCCATCTACGGTGTCCCCTGTTTCACCAGAAACGAAAGATTCTTGAATACTCTATTAGCTGATTTCGGAAAAATGTTGAATCCACAAATTATGAAGCAAAAGGAGAACCGATTGGACGTTTTCAGAGTGATGATTTACACTGATCACCTGGAATCCATAAGAAGCAGGGTTAGGGTTTGCATCGATGGGGGTTGGTTCAACATTCTCATCATAGAGGATCAGATCTGGGAATCGGGAGTTCCGGACGAAACCTTATCCTCTAACAACCCTTCGTCGGACGGGGAGAATTCGGTCTCTCACCAGGGATCTCACGGCGGCGATGAGGAGTCTCCGAGGCGCCGCGCGAACCAGTGCCACACACCTAGGAATCCGCACCACAACATTTATTATGATGTTGACAATGGAGAGGAAAACCTGCTAAAGGAAAACGAAGTTACTCGGAAAAGGAGAGAAAGAGCAGAAAACTTTAATTGCAAAGATATTTTGGGGGAGAAATCCTTTAGACTTTCAGACAAGATTAGTACCTCAGATCCTATTTCTGTGAAAACCCATCACAGTGTGAAGGAGGCGTTTCAAATTGAAGGAGTCAAAAGTCCATTAAACAAGGAAATTGAAATGGTGGGACCGGGTGGTTTGATTATCTCTAATAATCAAATTAATTTAATGTCACACGATGCTGATGAGGTGGAGGTGAGTAAAAACAAAAAGAAGGAAGTACAGATAGTGGGCGCTACTTTTCCTTGTGAGGAGAAAGAAAACGAGGTGGACCCCACGGTTATGGGAAATAAGACAAAACCGGAGGATATAACCTCAAAAGAAACATTAGAAGAGGTGGGCCCATTATCTCTAAAGGTGGGCCAACGAGAGAAAGAAATTGAGAGTTTTGTGGGAACAGATTGCATGCATGCAAGTTCGGTCTTAAACCCCCGAATACAACACAAAAACTCCAAAAATTTTGCTGTTCCTATCAAGAAAGCCGTTAAAAAATTCAAGAAGAAAGATCACGTGAACAAAGGAAATCAGACCCTATGCTTTGATGAGCATTGCCAAAGGGTGAAGAATTGCAAAAAGGAAAGAAAGAAAATTAGAGAGGTGCTGGATTTAGGGAAACAAGCAGAAAATTTCTTTTACCCAGTTGAGATTCGGCAAGAAGAAGGGAATGACTCTCTTATGATGGGAGTCTCTCCCCAAACCAACCAGAACAAACTTTTCATAAAGTCGAATTATTTGTCAGGAGGCTTACCTTTAACTTGTGAGTCAATTTCTAGTACTGATATTACAAACTGCAACAAAAGAATATCTACCAGAGTGATGAACAAGGCGGCGGAGGGGCTGTGGAATTCTATGGTTAAACTGGGCATCAAGAACATATCTTACAAATTTGATCCAATAGCAAAAGTAAAGGAAATGGAATTTAGGGACAGCAAACGGGATGCGGAGAAGACGGGGACCAATACTCGATCACCCCCATGATTATTTTTTCCTTAAACTTGAGAGGAGGAGGAAGTCGAGCCAAGAGGAAGAGAGTTGGCTATCACATTCAAAGAGGGGACGTTGATATTTGCTTCATTCAAGGGACAAAGCTAAGTGGCATAGAATGTAATATAGTAAAAGAAATGTGGGGAGATAACCAAGTGGAATGGTCGCATTTGGATGCCAACGGAGCGTCGGGAGGCATTCTAACGATGTGGAAAAAGGATTTCTTCAACTTAAACTTTAGTTTCCGAGGTGAGGGGTATCTAGGCCTTTGTGTGGAGAAGGAAGGAAAACTAATTTACTTTGTGAATGTTTACGCTTCTTGTGACTTAACCTCTAGGAAAAGAACTTGGGATAGGTTATGTGAGTTCAAAAACAATAATAGTAAAGGTTCTTGGTGCGTTGGAGGAGATTTCAATTCTGTCACCTCTTTAGAAGAAAGAATTGGGATATCTACTCGTAGCTATAGGAGGGAGATAACAAGCTTTAAAGAGTTTATAGAGGACATGGAGTTGGTGGACCTTCCGACTATAGGAGGAAAGTTTACTTGGATTAAAAGTAATGGCAAGAGTATGAGTAGGATCGATAGATTTCTGCTATCGGATTGTTTTGTTGAAGATTGGAAAGTAGAGAGCCAATATATTGGAGAGAGGGATGTGTCCGACCATGCTCCAATTTAGGTGAAAGACAATAGGAAGGATTGGGGTCCAAAACCTTTCAAGTTCAATAATATGTGGCTCAAACATGAGGATTTGGATACTTTTGTGGAGGAGGAGTGGAAGAAGATTGTTATCAAAGGAAGAGGTGATTATTGCTTGGTCGAAAAGTTGAAAACTCTAAAAAACCGGTTAACTTGGTGGAACAAGAATGTTTATGGGTGGATAGACCTCAAAATCAACAATGATGGGAAAAAGTTACACTCTTTAGATAACATGTTTGTTCATTTTGCAGGTAACGTTCCGGAAGATGTGGTAGCAAAAAGAATAAAAGTGGCGGAGGATTTTTGGGATAACATTAACAAGAGAGAAGGCATCCTTAGATTGAAGTCGAGACAACTTTGGCTTTCCGAAGGAGATGACAACACTCGTTACTTCCACAATTCTTTAAAGGATAGAAGAAGAAGAAGAAACTCTATTAGCTCTATTGACACATCGGAGGGAAGATTGGAAGGAGTAGATGAAATTAAAGAGTTCACCTTCAAGCATTTTGATAATTTCTTTAAGGAAGCAATTCCTACTAGGCCGGAGCCTAGAGGGATCAATTTTAACACACTATCTTCGGAAGACTCATTGGCTTTAGAGAAATCTTTCGAGGAAGATGAAGTGAAGGATGCTATTTGGTCGTGTGATGGAAACAAAAGCTCGGGGCCGGATGGATTCTCCTTGGAATTCTACAAAAAGTATTGGCATCTAGTTAAAGGAGACATCATGAAGTGTTGCAATGACTTCTATAGCAAAGGTACTCTTGTCAAATCCATAACTTCTTCTTTCCTTGCTCTCATCCCTAAAAAGAAGAATCCGCAAGACTTGTTTGAATATCGTCCTATTTGTTTGGTGGGGAGTATTTACAAGATTATTGCAAAGATTTTAGCGGCTAGAATGAGAGGTGTGGTGGATAAGTTGGTCTCTACCAACCAAACCGCCTTTGTTCCGGGAAGAAGCATGATGGACGGGGTTCTAATGGTTAATGAAATTTTTGACTGGGCAAAAAAGAAGAAGAAGGGGTGTTTAATTCTTAAAGTGGATTTCGAAAAGGCATACGACTCGATTTCATGGAATTATCTTAGGTGGATATTGGTGAGAATGGGATTTGGTAAAAGATGGATGAAATGGATGGAGTCTAGTATCTTTACCAATAACATGTTCGTGTTGGTTAATGGAAGCGCAACAAAAGAGTTCAAGGTTCAAAGAGGCTTACGACAAGGAGATCCCATATCTCCTTTCTTATTCGTTCTTGCTATGGAAGGTCTAACCGCTCTAACTAAGAAATCGGTGGAGGTGGTAGATTTTATGCCTTTCAAGTACGGTGTAAATGACTTTGTGGATATTTTACAATTTGCGGATGATACCATCATTCTAGGAGAACCTACTTATGATAATCTTTGGAGTATAAAAGTGTTGTTAAGAGGTTTTTAATTGGTTTCCGGATTGAAGATCAACTTCCATAAAAGTAATTTTTTTGGAACTCACATTGGAGAGTGGTACACAAAGTCGGCGACATCTTTTCTAGCTTGCAAAAAAGGATGCTTCCCGTTTAAATTCCTTGGTATTTGGGTGGGTGAAGGTGCATATAAGAAAAAGGTTTGGCAAGAGGTAATTGACAACATAAAATCAAGATTATCTAAGTGGAAGGGAAGGAACATATCCATTGGTGGGAGGATGACTCTAATTGGATCCGTGCTTAATGCTATCCCTATTTTTACTCTATCCTTTTATAAAGCTCCGAGTAAAACTCTCCATGCGATAAGAAGTCTCCTTAGCAATTTTTTATGGAGCGGGAATGTGAAATCAAGATGCATTCATTGGGTGAAGTGGGAGAATATTTGCAAGCCTAAAGGAAACGGAGGGTTAGGCATTAGAGATGTGGGAGAAATGAATAAATCTCTTCTTCTCAAGTGGAAATGGAGAATTCTAAAGGAGGATGAGGCAATATGGAGTAGATTCTTACGTTTGAGATATCAAAATCCGAAGATAAAAGTGTTAGCTTCTAACAAGGATCTTCTAACTCGGGATGATTCTAGATGGTGGAGAGACATTGTTCTTAATGATTACAAAGAGGATGATTTGGGTGAAGGGTTCAACGATTGGGTTAGATGAGAGTTCAAGAAAGGTGATAACATCCTTTTTTGGCATAGTTGTTGGTTGGACGATCAACCGCTTCGAGTTTGTTTTCCTCACTTGTTTGATCGTACAACCAATAAATTATGTGTGGTGAGCGACATTCTTAACTTGATCAATGGTGACATTTCGTGGAATTTGGAAGCCATCCTTGGGGTGGATGTCTTGAATTCTTTGGTTCCGAACACCTCCTCCACCACCTTATCCGCAACGGGCATGTATATTGGTGAAGAACTAAGGGATTTAAAAGAGCTTCTTCAAGGAGTAGCGTCGGACATATTGGAAAATGACGAATTTCATTGGAATCTAACTTCTAATGGAGATTTCTCGGTTTCTAGTGTCTCTCACTTGGTGTCTAATGCAAAAGATCAAGCTTGGCCAACTTCCATCATCAAGTTGTTGGATGTCGTTTGGAAGACAACCATTCCGACAAAGATCAAGATTTTCTCTTGGAGATTCCTCATCAATAGATTACCGTTAAAAGATCAACTTGTTAGTAGAGGTTTGTCAAATCTAACTTCCATGGATTGTCCTTTTTGTTCTAACCACCCAGAATCTTTGAATCACCTTTTCTATCAATGTCATGTAACAAAGGAGGTTTGGAAAAGAATTTACACACGGTTGGGGAATGAGGTTAATTTTTCTCAAGAGGAGTTCAAGAGCTTCGGGAGCATTCAAGAAAAGGTGAAAAATACCAACACTAAAGCTAAATTAAACACAATATGGTTAGCTTTAATTTGGTCTACTTGGAACATGAGAAATACAATCATTTTTGAAAGCGGTTCTTTTAGCCACGATGAGGTGATATCAAACATTTTGTTTCTTTCTTGGAGATGGATTAGCAATAGGGAATCTCCGCGTAGGATTAATTTTTATGAATGGTATAAATTACCATTACTTTGTAACAAAGCTATCTAGTGAATTATCGTTGTAAGGGTTGCACCCCTAGTGCGATTTCTTATATACAATTGCTCATTAAAAAAAAAGTTTGTGTTGAATAAAGAAACTTTATTTTAAAAATTGTGTAATAATTTTATTATAAGTCTATAATTATTTTTTTTAATTATTTTTTTAACACAAACTTTCTATCTATATTTTTTTAACATGCATAAGTTAACATTATTGTATTAATAATAATGAATTTAACTTGACTTTGACACTATAGTATAATTAACCGTTGTATTTGTTTGAACAGAAATCATAAATCAACACAAAAAACAACTACAACTTATGATAAGGTTATTGATATTTTTAATATTGTTTGTTCCATCTTAAAAAGCATGCAAAAGCTGAATTTAACTTAATTGCTTTTGCCTAGCATCTCTATAGTGTGAATTACATAGACTAATAAGAACATAAGTTGGAAACACGTAAGTGAAGATTATTTAAATATCAAAGCCAAATTTAATACATAAACATAATAAGATAGGATAAGATGCTTTGGTTCCCTTAGGTTACATGAACACCAAGAAAATCAAAGAGTAACTAGATGGATAGATGGATGACATGTCTAAAGATACTTAAACATAATAAGTATCGACATTTTTCTCTCTTATTCTGGTATACAGCCATCATAAAGTTGGCTGTAGAGGATCAAAGTTCACTCTTATTCATTACACATACATTCATTATTGTTTAATTCTGTAACACGGCATTCAAAGCTGCCGAGACAGATTCGGCTATTGCTTCGGAAACTTGTGTCACAAATCGAAGAGCAGATTTTTGAACATACTTTTTTATCCGATTGCTGTAATCATTTGTAACATCATTAAACCTGTCCCAAAGCATAACTCCTCCATAATTTGGAGTATCTTTAATGAAAGGAAGAACCTTAGTAATGAGTTCGTCTGGTGTTATATAACCACCACTTGGAGCTGCACTAGGTGATGCTGGTAATCCCAAGAAAACAGTATTATTTGGTAGAACCAACGATGTCCAATCATGCCATGATCGTAACAGCAATGTAGCATCAGATCTCGCACTATCAAACTGACATGGAGGGTTGTTGTAGAATTGAACAAATATATAATCAAACAAGCCAGTTCTGATAGCTTTGTCTAGATAGTAATCTGGTAGAAAACATTGTGGGGCAGCAGACAAGTAAAAGTACCTGTTTTGTTGTCTTATGTTGTCAAGATTTCTAGCAAGGTCATCCCAATAAAGATTTGTACCTCCTTCAATATCAAAATCAATACCGTCTAAGGTAACACGTCCAAGTGGACCCAATCGACCACTAAGGAAGTTAGCATAGAGATAATCACTAACTTCTTTAGCATCATTTGGTGAGCTAAGAGAGTAGGGTCCAATAGCACCTCCAAGGGAAAGTAAAACTTTGATGCCCTTTTGTTGACAATATGTTATTTCGGGTTCGAGTTTTGTGCATGGACTCCAGTCACCGCAAT
Organism: Vicia villosa; assembly: GCF_029867415.1. NCBI lineage: Eukaryota > Viridiplantae > Streptophyta > Magnoliopsida > Fabales > Fabaceae > Vicia > Vicia villosa. Next base: position 104,943,187 of record NC_081183.1, read on the forward strand.
GACCGGCAAAGTTCCAACTTGGAGGTCTTCCTGATCCAAAGACATTGAGGAAAGCTAAGAGCACAATCTTGTAGTTACCAGTGTCACATGTTGATGACAGTGTGCCATCTCCATTGTTTTGACCCCAGTAGATGGCAATGCCGGCATCATCACTTGATGATGCTTTGACAGTGAATGAGGATATTGTTAAGACTAACAAAAGGATCAGTGTTTGCATTTTGGAACTCATAATGTGCTTTTTGTGTTTAGCTGGGATGATTACTGTAGATCCATTGATTAACCCTTTTATAGAGTTCTTATGCTAAGGTTGTGCAAAGTTTTAAAAAACGTGTTACCTTATCATAAAAAAACCGGCCGACATACTATCAAAATAAATACATACTGGTAAATATTTTTAAACTCTTAAAATTCAACTTCAGTACATCGAGTAGAATTTTGGGTCAATCACGTTTGGACGTGTGGCAAAAATGAGGATAAAGTGAACACATGTGGTACTTTGATTGGTTATTCTAAATTCTTAAGAGTGATATTTAGGTTTTGCACTTATCCAAAAAAGATTTTACTCACGTTTGGTCCCTAGCTTCGAGTCGGCAATAGAGACGTTCACATGCAATAATAGTTTATGCTCCGCATTTTCGTTGAGTTTTTAAATGATAAAGAAAAAGTTACGTAGTATCACTTTGAAACATGATTTTTTAAATAATTTTAATGAAGTGATTAACCAATATCAGTTATTGATGAATTGTAGGAATGATTTTCATCATGAACCCTAACTAAAATAATTATTTGATTAAAAGGTGTAACATATCTTAATTTTATATATTTATAATTAGAAAATTCTTTGCTCACCTTCCAACCTTCTAGGTCACCTCTGTGAAAAATCACATATACCCTTGATTTTGGAAATGCATTTCTGAAATGCAAGAAAAAAGTGTCTTCGGAGATGCATCTTCGAAAGTGCCTTTTTTTTTTCAAAATTTGTCTTATTTCGGAAATGCATTCCCGAAAACAGCATTTCGGAAGTTCCTTTCCGAAATACTGCGCGTTTTGCAGATTTAGCAAAATAGCCCCCCTCCCCCATTCACTTTACCCTAATCTTCTTCCAAACTCAGTCTCTCTTCAAGTTTTCTGCAAAAGCAAGTGTGAAGTATTAGAGATTGCCAAAATCTTCTTCCAATCTCAACCTAAATCATCTCAAACTCTATTAGTGGTAAGTTTATCAATTTTTTTCAATTTTTAGATCCATTATTCATATCTCTATTAGGGTGTTTAGAAATTGCAAAAATCACATTAAGGTAGGTTGGTACTGCTATTTAGCTTGTTTACAATGAATAGAAGTAGTTTTGATTTAGGGTTTTGGGGTCTGCCATGGAAGTTGCAGAAAACTTCATCGCAGGGGTGTTTCGGAAGTTCATTTCCGAAAACACCACCATTCCCAGTTTCGGAAATAAACTTCCGAAGTGTATCAGAAATGCAATTTTTTTTAGTTTTTTCTGTTGTCCCGCATATTAATCGATTTCAATTGTTTTTAGGAACATGTCAGGCAACCAAGCACGCATCAGACAGGGTAGAGAGACCCAGACTGCGTCGGCTAGACGCGAGCGGGCGGCGGCGCAGCTGGCGTCAATGCAGGGACGGGAGCATGGCCGGGGACGACGTGTGCGAGTTCCCGTGGAGATGGACGAGGGTACCTCTACATCTGGATCGAAGAGTCGTCTGGCTCGGGTATCTTCTTCCCGCCAGTGAGAGGAGGAGGAGGTGGAGGAGGAAGAGGAGGAGGAGGCAGTGACATACCACGAGGCGGAGGAGGTACCGGATGTTGACCCTCCACACAAGGAGGAGGAGCAGGAGGAGGGCTACCCGGGAGGGCCAGTGACACTTCCGTGTTGCTTACCTACCACGAGCACGTCGCTCGGCGTATCTGGGAGGGAGAGGTATTTTTTATAATTTGCCCGACTATATTATTAAACCATTTATAATTTAGCCATTTATTCAATATTTTCTTAATGATCTATTTAACATACTTTTTTATTTGTTTTTTTTGTAACAGGAGAGAGAGCCTTTGAAAATGGTGAACCACTTCCGGAAGGTTTTCAGTCTGTTTAAACCAACTGCTGAGTGGTTTAACAACGCGGTGAGAGCTTCAGGGCTTAGTGGGCTCTGCATGACGGGGTATACTACCATCAGCCACGGCATGCAGGGGGCCTTTGTGGAGCGGTGGCACAGGGAGACGTCTTCTTTCCACTTACCGGTTGGGGAGATGACGATCACCTTGCATGATGTGCAGTGTCTTCTCCACCTGCCGATCAGGGGGGCGCTGTAGCACCACTCCTGGATCCAGAGGATTGAAGCCAGTCAGTGGATGACGCTCTATTTGGGTATGGAGCCCGAAGTTGCTGACTATGAGTGCATCACGACATTTGGGCCTCATATCCGGTTCACCACACTGAGCATTTATTTCGAGCACCACCTGGTGGCGGCGGCCGAGGCCGAGGATGCGGATGACGACCTATTTACACATTATCACCGTGGCTGTGTTCTCCGATGCTGGCACATGTTTGTGGTAGGCGTTGCAATCTTTGTGGACAAGAGTGCAAGGTACGTCGACGTGACCTACCTCCGCTACTTCATGGACTTGACTACCGTTCACCAGTGGAACTGGGGGGCAGCTACTCTAGCATACCTATACCAGAAGCTGAATGAGGCCTCCAACTGGAGGACAAGGCATTTGACCGAATCCTGCACACTACTTACGGTAAGTTTCATTTTAATTGTTTCGTATTTATTTATGTTTCATATTTATTTTTAATACATTATCGTGTTTGTGTTTCAGAGCTGGATCATCTCTTACTTCTCCCACATCCACGACTTCCACATTAATCATGAGTACGATGACGCCATGACCAGGGCCGCCAGATACGTTCTCTAGAGGGGGAACAATGCAGTGAGACCATACAGTAGGTACCTCGACCGTACGATGCACGATGACGTCACTTGGAGGCCATTCAGCGACTACACTCATGTTGTCCCCTTTGACGACATATCTTTATATTCTGGCTGGTTGGCATGCGGGACCAGCACCATGGTGCGGTATCTCCCTGAGCGGTGCATGCGACAGTTTGAGTATGTGCAGATGATACCCAAGTCACCTTTTGAGGATGCTCCCGACACGGTGACCCGAGTGCAGCTCACTGGCATATTTGAGGATTGGGAGCGTCATGTGGTACCGGAGGAGCATCGTCGCATTCGGGTTACCCAGGACTGGCACAGTGTGGAGGGGTATGTCACTTGGTTCTATCGGGTGTCACATCCTCTGCTGAGACCCGACGCTCCCGGCGCTCCTAGGCCAGCACACGAGGAGATCCTGGAGAACCAGCAGGGCGAGGATGACCATGCTATTGATCTCCTGCCGATCTGCCAGTGGATAGAGATGCTTGGGCGGGACGCGTTGGATCGAGGTGTCGTTCATCAGGGCGGTCCAGAGGCAGTCACCGTGATGGAGATGATCGTCACTGATGCGGGCCGTGCGGCGGCATACAGGCGGCAGAGGAGGTCCAAGGGAGAGAGGGTTAGGCATATCCAGTAGGGGTCCGGGTTTTTTTTTTTGTTTTCGGATTGTATCTCTCGCACACTATTACTATTTGGATCGACTTGTATATATTATTTGGATTTGATTTATCATATTAGTATTTTCTGTTTATATGTCGCTTATTTTATTTTTAACATGCATAAGTTAACATTATTGTATTAATAATAATGAATTTAACTTGACTTTGACACTATAGTATAATTAACCGTTGTATTTGTTTGAACAGAAATCATAAATCAACACAAAAAACAACTACAACTTATGATAAGGTTATTGATATTTTTAATATTGTTTGTTCCATCTTAAAAAGCATGCAAAAGCTGAATTTAACTTAATTGCTTTTGCCTAGCATCTCTATAGTGTGAATTACATAGACTAATAAGAACATAAGTTGGAAACACGTAAGTGAAGATTATTTAAATATCAAAGCCAAATTTAATACATAAACATAATAAGATAGGATAAGATGCTTTGGTTCCCTTAGGTTACATGAACACCAAGAAAATCAAAGAGTAACTAGATGGATAGATGGATGACATGTCTAAAGATACTTAAACATAATAAGTATCGACATTTTTCTCTCTTATTCTGGTATACAGCCATCATAAAGTTGGCTGTAGAGGATCAAAGTTCACTCTTATTCATTACACATACATTCATTATTGTTTAATTCTGTAACACGGCATTCAAAGCTGCCGAGACAGATTCGGCTATTGCTTCGGAAACTTGTGTCACAAATCGAAGAGCAGATTTTTGAACATACTTTTTTATCCGATTGCTGTAATCATTTGTAACATCATTAAACCTGTCCCAAAGCATAACTCCTCCATAATTTGGAGTATCTTTAATGAAAGGAAGAACCTTAGTAATGAGTTCGTCTGGTGTTATATAACCACCACTTGGAGCTGCACTAGGTGATGCTGGTAATCCCAAGAAAACAGTATTATTTGGTAGAACCAACGATGTCCAATCATGCCATGATCGTAACAGCAATGTAGCATCAGATCTCGCACTATCAAACTGACATGGAGGGTTGTTGTAGAATTGAACAAATATATAATCAAACAAGCCAGTTCTGATAGCTTTGTCTAGATAGTAATCTGGTAGAAAACATTGTGGGGCAGCAGACAAGTAAAAGTACCTGTTTTGTTGTCTTATGTTGTCAAGATTTCTAGCAAGGTCATCCCAATAAAGATTTGTACCTCCTTCAATATCAAAATCAATACCGTCTAAGGTAACACGTCCAAGTGGACCCAATCGACCACTAAGGAAGTTAGCATAGAGATAATCACTAACTTCTTTAGCATCATTTGGTGAGCTAAGAGAGTAGGGTCCAATAGCACCTCCAAGGGAAAGTAAAACTTTGATGCCCTTTTGTTGACAATATGTTATTTCGGGTTCGAGTTTTGTGCATGGACTCCAGTCACCGCAATGACCGGCAAAGTTCCAACTTGGAGGTCTTCCTGATCCAAAGACATTGAGGAAAGCTAAGAGCACAATCTTGTAGTTACCAGTGTCACATGTTGATGACAGTGTGCCATCTCCATTGTTTTGACCCCAGTAGATGGCAATGCCGGCATCATCACTTGATGATGCTTTGACAGTGAATGAGGAGGATATTGTTAAGACTAACAAAAGGATGAGTGTATGCATTTTGGAACTCATAATGTGCGTTTTGTGTTTAGCTGGGATGATTACTGTAGATCCATTGAGTAGCCCTTTTATAGAGTTCTTATGCTAAGGTTGTGCAAAGTTTTAAAAAACGTGTTCCCTTATCATGAAAAAACCGGCCGACATACTATCAAAATAAATAGATACTGGTAAATATTTTTAAACTCTTAAAATTCAACTTCAGTACATCGAGTAGAATTTTGGGTCAATCACGTTTGGACGTGTGGCAAGAATAAGGATAAAGTGAACACATGTGGTACTTTGATTGGTTATTCTAAATTCTAAGAGTGATATTTAGGTTTTGCACTTGTCCAAAAAAAATTTTACTCACGTTTGGTCTCTAGCTTCGAGTCGGCAATAGAGACGTTCACATGCAATAATAGAGCAATTCTTGCATGGACACGGTCATAAATCTATATTCTTAAGTACAACCAATAAGAAGCAAGTAATTTTTAATTTATTTTTATTTTAATTTTGTTTTTAATTTGATTCATGGGGTGGTTGAGATTATGAAGGAGAGAGAAAATTCTTAATTTATTTTTTAATTAATTAAAATTATGTGATTGGTTGTGTGTAAAACAAATTCTTAGGTCTGTGTCCACCTAAGAATTTTCCCAATAATAGTTTATGCTCCGCATTTTACACGTTGAGTTTTTAAATGATAAAGAAAAAGTTATGTAGTATCATTTTGAAACATGATTTTTTAAATAATTTTAATTTTATTGAAGTGATTAATCAATATCAGTTATTGATGAATTGTAGGAATGATTTTGATGATGAACCCTAACTAAAATAATTATTGATTAAAAGGTGTAACATATCTTAATTTTATATATTTATAATTTAGGTTGAATTATTTTTTACAAATTCTTTAATATCCTTTAATTTTAATGGCTATCGATCTTCTTAGGATGTGTTTGTTTCGGTGCTAGAAAAAAGATTCCTGAGAACATGAGGTTAGAAATAGTTATTTCTTCGTTTGGTTTTGGTAGATGAGAAAGAAAAAAAAAGTGCCTTGAAATAAATTATACCCAAAATATAAGTTATTCATAAAATTTTAACTATTTATTCCTATAAAGTTTGGTTGCTCCAGTCTATATGTGCAACAGAGAAATCACACTAAATGATTAATCGGTCTCCGGCAACGGCGCCAAAAATTTGATCGGGATACTTTATAAGTTATCGGGATACTAACTGCAAGTATACAATTTAGTCGTTTTAGCTCTAAAAGATATCGAACACATAGAGACTGAGGATCAATATAGTACGATCTTATGAAATATTAATTAACTGCAAGTATACAATCTAGTCGTTTTAGCTCTAAAAATTAGATATGATTTTAATTAAATATTAGGATTTTAAGATACCGGTATTGATCCGCTGTCGCACGCGGGTCAAAAACGAGTTAATTTGCAAAATTGTAGTAACGACAGTAACGGTAACTCGAATATCGTCTCACAAGGATTCTTGAATTTACTAACCAAAATCGAAATTGGGGGGGGGGGGGGGGGGGGTTGCATGGCGTCTGATTAGGTGTCCTTCCCAAGGGCATTTCTATGGATAAGGAGATTTCAGCAACGGGTTCTACCAAGTGACTCAGAATTGTCAGCCCCCTCTAAAGCACCCTCGAACATGGTACATGCATACCACGCAATGATACTTTAGGAAGAAACCTATCTGAGCTGTAGTATCGGGTAGCGACCATAACTTGGCATGCACCAAGAATAGCCCTCCCACTACGTTCCTAAAAGTCAAGATGGGTTAAAGGTGACTAAAGATCCTTGAGCTCCGACGCACCCAAAGATACATGCATAAACCTCTCTCATGCAAAAGAGGTACACAATAACCAGTGGAGGCCTAACTCAAGCGCGAACTTCATTTTGACCAACCCCAAGCATGCACAAGGGGGGTCTCCATGACTATGCCGCTCCTAATCTTAGGTGTTCTTGAATCCGGGAATAGGATTCGTCCTTCATTTTTCCCAAAACAGCCCTGAAAAAATAAAACAAGCAAAATAAACAATAGAAAACATTTAAGTGATTCCTAAACTTTTAAGGTAACCCCTCTTTTAATCGAAAATTCCCCAGCAGAGTCGCCAGTTCTGTAATACGGTGAACTGACTTTATATCGAAATGTCGCGGTTAAGCATGAGTCGCCACCGACTTTTATTTTATCCAAACAAGTTAGAAAGGCTAAAAGAAACAGGAAAAACCTTTTAAATAAAATAGGGTTCGGGGGGTAATTATGCAAAGGGAAGGTGTAAGGCACCCTTTGCATCCATGGTTTTCCATGGGCTCTTAATTGCTTTGCTCTTTGTTTGAAAAGAAATGTAGAAGAAAAAGAATAGAGACTTTAGCTCGTAAATGAGCGTAGCCCTTTTGAAGGATTATGAGAAAGAATATAAAAATTTTAGAGCAAGGCAAAGCAATTGGGGGCAATTACCTTAAACTTAGATGATAGGTTTCTTTTAGACTTTCAGGATGAAAGGGTCTATCCTTGCCATAAGTGGGCAGGAAGCCTTTCGTTTGGATGTAAACGGGTCATCGCATTATCGTCCGCCATAAGACTGACCCATGCCGTAGAGAGGCAGGTAGTCTAAGGGGAAGGATCAGAATAGCCTTTTTCGTAGGCAACCAGGGGATACCTCAGCCTTTTCGTAGGCAACTTCCGAGGGTCGAGATCATGTATATCGAAGGCAGCATCATTAAGGACCATGACATTAATCGAGGCAACATGGCTGAGGTATCCTCGTATTCGAGGGACTGGCTATTCTACAAAAAAAACACAAGGCAACAAGGCAACAAGGTAACAGGCAACAGGCAACAGGCAACAGGCAACATAGAGGTTTACCCAAAAGTGTGCGTGTGTGCATCAATCACGTGATCATTTTCAATTATATTATCATATAATTAGGTGATTCTAATTCAATTCAGAGTTACACTCCCTAAAATTACTAACGACAGCAATATAGACAGTATAATTAAGGCAATATGGGGAAGGGAAATTGCAACCAGCGGAGGAGAGGGGAATTGAAACCAGCGGGATTAAAGCAAATGGGTTTGAAACAAGTAATAATATAACTGAGATTAGGGTTTAGGGTTACCGATACTCGACGCTTTGGCAATTGACAAACCCTGAAAAGGTGGAAAAAATAGCAAACAAAAAACGGGGTGAGTGCATTATCGGTTCGGAGGCGGACATTGCTAACCCTAATAAAAAATAAATATAAAGAAATTAATAATAAATAAACAAATAAAAGGCACTTAGCTTTGCACTTGAATTTGATCTGACATGGTTGGCGGTCGGAGGAAACCTCAGGGTTAACCCTGAAGAATGGCAAGGGTAGAAAAATAGATGGAGTGAATGTATGCACAGTTCAAAAAATATAAGGGCAAACCCTAAAATCAAAGTAAACAAAATAGACTTTTTTTTTAAAATAAATTAAGTACTTAGCTTTTTGAAGGGTGTGACGCGTAGTCGGAAGGCGTTTGAAAAGTAACCTCATGATCCTGTGTGGCACTCGTGGGAGGTACATGGTAGATACGCAGCCTTTGGAGCGTAGGATGAATCCATCTGAAGATCTGACGGCCACGAGAACGCCCGTACATGATATGCCATGCGTCTTAATTCACCGGATCCTTGAGCTTACCAGATGCGCGCGCGCGTTTTTTCGTTTGAATGGACCAATCACTGCGTGCCACGCAGTCGTCCCCTTCCTTGCGTCCGTCGTCTTAGGCTATCAGGATTTTACCTACGGACGAACAGCCATAGCTATAGCACCTGCAATTACGAATACCACAAAACGTACCCAAAAATATTTCGCGACCACTTTGTCATGTTCGTCTCAACCTCGTGAACAAGGTAGTACCTGTTATTTGTCCTAACAAGAGAAACCCTAATCGAAGGTGTCAAACCCTAGTAATGGCAGAATACTCAGCATAAAATATAAAAGCAATTAACTCTCCAGAATTGATCACAGCATCACATTAAACGCAAACACGCAAACAAAGCCAATTAATTATGCATGGATGATTGAATTCGATGCAAAGTTTAAAAGGCTCAAAAACGGACTTACAGTGGGGAGTTCTTGAGGCTTTTACGTTCGAGAACAATCTGAAATCACTCAATGATAGTCCAGGAGCGTTTTTGGATTGATCAAATGCCTCGAATTGGCTTGTAGTCAAAAATCAAGTTTGAGATTTTTCTTGAATCTTTGCACTCGGGTTTGGAGCTCTTGGAGGCAGAATTCTGTAACCCTTGGGGTCTGCACTTGTTACCTTTATATAATAGAATAGTTTAGGTCAACAAATATGTAGCAAATCTCTTTAAATCTTTGATTCCTATCTTGAGAAATTTGATTGGAAAATTTGTTTTGAAAGCTTCTAATTATGGCCAAAATCGATTCACTTTTCTCTCAATCACCTATGCACGAAATTACATTGATTTTGGAGTATATTTGAGGAATAAAATAGACCCAAATCATATCTTTTATAATATATTTGATTTTATTCTAATTTATATGATTTTAATTCTTTTTAATTAGAATAAAAAATCAAAATAAATCAAATTAATCATATATTTTTATGGCAAAGAGATTTTGGGCTCTTGGATACTTGGGGACCAAGATTGAAGCAAAATAATTAGGGCCCACTTGCAAAAAGTTTCAAGTTTCTTCACATTTTCCCTCCAAAATGACCCAACTTTAACAAGGCATATCTCTCTCAATTTTTGAGGTATGTAAGTGTTCTAGGAATTTTTAGAAACCTTAGAGAGTCCTCTAACCAATGTCTTTGGTCTCATATCAAAATTATTTTCCATGCTCCTTGTGTGTCCTTTTGAAAAAAATGACTTTTTGTTAACTTTTGAAAAAGGACCTATAATGTTTTGGTCCATATCTCTCAAATGAAGCATTTTTAGACTTGGAATGTGAGGCACAATTTTGTAGAGAATCAAATTTCCTTCAAAATGAGCTTTGGATGTAAAATTTCTGATGTTCCATGTGAGAGTTATGGCTGGTCAAAGTTCAGTTGACTTTTCCTATACAAAACCCTAATTTAGAAACTTTTTGATTTGTTGATTTTTGATCTTTCCTTGATGAACCATGATCAATTCTTGATCAAATGGTGAATGATACTTCAATATGAGGATCTTGACAAAAAGTCAGGAGTTTTGACTTTACTTTGACCATAGTTGACTTTTAGGTTAACTTAGTCGACTGTTGACTTTCTGAACAATTGAGTGTGAGATGAGACTTGATACTTGTCATGGAGATGATGTGGGATATATTGAGCCATATGAGATGCCTTGGAGCCATTGATTCACTGATTTTCATTTGAATAAGTCAAACCCTAGTTTCAGAGCCTTGTATAGGAGAGTGTGTCTATGAGCTTTGTGTATTGATTTGAATTTGTATAAGAGAAATAGTGTGGGCAAATTTTGGGGTATGACAGCTGCCCCTGTTCAATTTTCTTAAACCTGAAGATGTAGAGTGGTTTGTATGCCAGTCGGAATCTGAAGGTAGAAGAGGATTGAACACTAGAATACCAAGAAATTTGCCTTTGTCGGGGATGAGCTTGAGGATGCCATCCAGTGTAACGCTTGGGAAAATAAGTATATACTTAATTTGGACGTTTGTGACATCTATTGGAATTATACCGTTTTTGGAGTTGTTTCAGTCGGTATTAGTTCGGGATGGCGGACTAATATTTAATTGAAGGTTTTCATATTTTTTGGTACCGGAAATATTAGTAAGGTAATATTCCGCGTTTTGGGGCGTTTGAACGATATTTGAGCGTAGGGGCATTTTGGTCATTTCCGCGAGGAAGATATTTTCTTTATAAAGGAAAAAGATAGAAAGAAAAAGAAAGGAAAGAAAAAGGAAAGAAAGAAGAGAAGGAAGAGAAGAGAGAAAGAAGAAGAGGAAAAGAAGGAAAAAGTGTAGATTGGTGGATTCTCGACCGATTCGAGTTCCGATCGTTGCTATAGCAAGGTAAGGGGGTGAATCTAATTTATCTTGGATGTATGATTCTTATAGTCTTGTTCTTGTTCTTGTCCTTCTTGTTCCAATTTCCACAATTTTCTTGTGTGTTCTTTGTTTGATCTAAGTTTGTTTGAGAATGATTGTATGATGAATAAATGATATCCTTGTTGTGTTGTGGTGATTGATCATGCTTTCTTTTCCATTTCTATGGCTTGATTGAGTTTGGGTAAAAAGTTAGGTTTTGGGATAGATTGGTGAATTAACCATGGAAAGTGTGATAATAGGTTGTTTCTATGGTTTGTATGTGTTGTATTGGTGTTGTAATGATGTTTTGGAGTGGTTTTGGTGGGTATAGGGGGCCTGGAACAGTTCTGGTGCGTTCTGGTTTTTTCTGGGTTTACGCAGGTCTGCTGAGCGGAGGTGGGTCCGCTGAGCGGAGGTCCTGTTGCAGAAAATTCTCTGCCGAGGTCCGCTGAGCGGAGCTGAAGCGGATGACAGCTTTTTCTATTTTTCCAAAACTTTGGAACTTCGTAACTCTTGAACCGTAACTCCGATTTTGTCGCCGTTCGAAGCGTTGGAAAGCTAACGCAATGAACTATATTATTATCTAATTACATGATTCATAGGATGAAGTATTCCATTATTTTTATTAGGATCAAGTGATGAGTTGTGTAGAATGTTTAATTATCCAAACTTTGAAACCTTGTAACATTTGATCCTTAGCTCCGTTTCGTACGCCGTTCGAAGTGTTAGGAAGCTAGTCGGATGTTCTATATGATAGTATAGGCTTGGTTAGCTTGTTATTGATTGGTTATGAGGTGTTGTTGATGAAAACACATAATTGTTTATATGCGCGATATGATTGGTAAATAATCATAGTGCTTGGTTGTAATTGTTAATGATGTAGGATGTAGTAGTGGTTGGTTGATTTTCATAAATGGTTTTGTGAACTAGTGCATGATAAATCATAATGATGTGTTGTGTGAATGTTATCGTAATGGTACGAGGTATGTGATTAGTTGTCGATAACATGAGATCATGTTCATATGTGTTATGTATTAATGAATGTTCGTTCTTGATGTGAGACGATGTTTGGTTGTTTGTTATTAACATGATGTGTGGCCTTATGGCAAGTAAATGTTGTTATGAGAATGATGTATTATCATTGTTGAATTGTTGTTATTACAACTTGTTGATGATGTATTGATGAAGTTGTGGGCCGATGGCCAATATTAATTTGATGTGTATAAGTGTGTCATACGTTCATCTATGCCGATGTGGCCAGTATGTTTGAACGGTGAATGTGTGCTGTGTGCTTATTAATGCCTGTGTGGTAATTATGGTGTGATGTAATTGATAACGATGTTATTAATTGGTGATGTATCCTTTTGGATAGAATATAAACGGTGTAACGTGGGTATGTGACCGTGTTATATTGTTGATGATGTTGTTGTCGTGTAATAGAGTCATATATTTGCACAGCATAACATTTCATTACGTTAATGGCGGAATGCTATTAGCAGGTGGCCTGAATTGGCAATTATTACCAGTGGGGGCTTAATGCTCGGTAAAAAGGTGTATTTGCCCTAGTGGCAAGAGGTCATCAGTTGGGGCTAAATGCTCGATGACGTTTAGTCGTAGCTTGATGCTCGACAAAGGTGTATTTTCCTGAGGGAAAGAAGTCCCAGCATAATGCTCGGCAAAGGTGTATTTGTCATAATGACAAGGGGAGTTTTACTCCGGATTTGGTACCACATGCATATGCATAGTTGAGTCTCATTCATCATTGTCTGTCTTTATAATTATGTTATCATTCATGTGTCACATTACTTATATATTGATTGTGGTTGAATGAGTGAATTACTTTGTTGTATGATTATTGATGATACTTGTTGGCATTACTATAATTGTCATGCTTTCATTATGAATTATATTCTCACCCTTCTGCTGATTTGATGCTTGAGTGGCATCCTGCAGATTAGCCGCTTTGGGAGTCTTTTGGAAGAGGTAGTTCTCCAGTTGGTCTTGTCGGTCGCTCTGATACGTAACACCGGGGAGTCGGGAGTCTGTTGTTATTTATTTATATATGACTCTTTGAACATGTATATGTGTTTAATGTGTTGATGTGTATTGTAAACACTTTATTTTGGAAAACTCCTCTTTGAGAGTGAGAGATATATGTATATATATATGTTCATATCTTCCGTGTGTTATGTATCATTTTATTGGCAGGTGTGTATGCGTTTGGCATCGTTGATGTCCGTTTATTTTCCAGGTGTTTGTTTGGTTACTTAGTGTAACATCCTGATTGTGTTGTATGAAATTTTAATACTCTGATATTTTCTTGCCTAAATGCTTTGGATAGAATTGGGGTGTTACATCCAGGCCTCGAGAAAAAAGTTTATTGGAGATGGGCTTAAAGATTCCATCTGACTTGATATAATTGAGAGTCAAAATGTGTCGTACGTTAGACTGTTTCTGAGGAATGGACTTAGGTTGAGTTGTACGTTAGACCGGGTCTAGTTTGCATCAGCAGATGTCTGGAAAGCCATGCGTTAGGCTGAAGGATATGTTGTATGTCAGATCAGATCCAATTTGCATCCGTAGATGTCTAGAAAACCGTGCGTTAGGTCAAAGAATAAATCATGCGTCAGACTATTCTCAATTGCATCCTTAGATGTCTGGAAAACCGTGCGTTAGGTCGAAGAATAAATCGTGTGTTAGACTATTCTCAATTGCATCCTCAGATGTCTGGAAAACTGTGCGTTAGGTCGAAGAATAAATCATGCGTTAGACTATTCTCAATTGCATCCTCAGATGTCTGGAAAACCGTGCGTTAGGTCGAAGAATAAATCATGCGTTAGACCACTCTGATTTGCATCCTCAGATGTCTGGAAAACCGTGCGTCAGGTTGATGGATAAATCGTGCGTCAGATCAGATCCAATTTGCATCCGTAGATGTCTGGAATGCCATGCGTTAGGCATTGCTTTGAATAAGATTCGAATCTTTGTAATGTACCTGTCAAATATTGTTAGTTCTTCATGCGATGTTATGATGCGTGAGCTATGTGCTTCTCAAAATAAATGGGGAACGTGCATATGAGGTAATGTATGTGATGTATGAATATGTTTATGATTTATGATGTATGATTATGATTCGTGCTTCTTGGAACATCTTGATTGAGAGAATAGATCTTTCTGTTGTTGATCTTATCTTGGAAATGCTCGACTGGGGATTTATGATATCTGCTTAGGGGATGATCAGTAACTTGATGTACCCTGATTGGGGATGAAAGATGTCGGAGAACTGATAGTGTTGAAGATGTACATCTCTGTTGGGGAGCTATGTCTTTTTAGAGAGTATTTGAAGATATCTTCTTAATGGTTACTCTGTGGGGATTTCCTCAGATTATTGACTTTGAAGGAGGACTTCTGGATTACCTTAGACATTGCCTCTTTGCCTTTCCTACCTAATGAACTAATAGATGTTTTTATGACAAAAAAGATAGATGACAATCATGTTCATATGCATATGTTCATTCAAAATTATCATTGGACGTTTGCGTATTCGAAAAAGAGAAAAATGAAAGCTCGATAGAGAGAAAATAACTTGTATTAAGAAAGCCATGAATAGGCAGAAATAAAGAACATATTGTGTGTTTTTCGAAACAAAGTACAGAAAAAGAAAACTAGCTATGTGGAAACAATCCTATTGAGTTTCAATTCTGCTATTGCTATTATGTCTTCGAGCATCTCATCCCTTGCTTGTTGGAGGAAGATGATTGAATTGATCTGAGCCCTTTGAACTTGATGTTGTAGATATATCTGATTGATGAGCAACTTTAACGAGACATAGTTGTACGCTTTATCCCTAAATTTTGCCTAGGCCGCCCTTTTTAGGTTTTCAGCCTACCAGGATACCCTTTTTTTCCCAAGTCGCCCTTTCGGGTTTTCAACTTGTCGGGTGTACATTTTTTATATATATCCCTAATTTTTGCCCAAACCCTTTTGGTTTGCCGGGATGCCCTTACTTTTGCCTAGGTACGTCGACCTAGCGGGTCATATTTATGCGTAGTATTTTTTGACTATGTCTGCGTTCACAGGCTGTGGAAAGTCTTCTCCGTCCATAGTAGTGAGTATCATGGCTCCTCCGGAGAAAATCTTCTTGATTACAAATGGTACCTCATAGGTGGGAGTCCACTTGCCCCTAGGATCGCCTTGTGGTAGAATAATCCTCTTTATGACCAAGTCACCAGCCTGATAAACTTGTTGTTTGACTCTTTTGTTGAATGCCTTGATCATACGCTTCTGATACAATTGTCCATGACAAACAACCGCAAGCCTCTTTTCGTCAATCAGGTTTATCTGATCTAGTCGAGTCTGAATCCATCCGTCTTCATCTAGCTCTGCCTCTTTCATGATCCTTAAGGATGGAATCTGAACTTCGATCGGTAGCACAGCTTCCATGCCATAGACTAATGAGAACGGGGTTGCCCCAGTCGATGTACGTGCGGAAGTACGGTAACCGTGAAGATTAAATGGTAACATTTCATGCCAATCTTTGTAAGTCACAGTCATTTTCTGCACAATCTTCTTTATATTCTTGCTGGCGGCTTCCACAGCGCCATTCATCTTTGGTCTATACGGAGAAGAGTTGTGATGCTTGATGTTGAACTGTGTGCAGAGCTCGGTGATCATCTTGTTATTCAAATTGGTACCATTATCAGTGATAATCCTTTCGGGGATGCCATACCGACAGATGAGATTGTGCTTAATGAATCGAGCCACCACATTCTTGGTTACGGAAGCAAAGGAAGCAGCCTCTACCCATTTGGTAAAGTAGTCAATGACTACAAGGATGAAGCGGTGCCCATTGGACGCGGTAGGTTTGATTTCTCCGATCATATCAATGCCCCACATTGCAAAAGGCCAAGGAGCGGTCAGCACATTTAGAGGAACAGGAGGCACATGTACTTTGTCGGCGTATATCTGACACTTGTGGCAAGTTCTTGAATGTTGGTGACAGTCAGTCTCCATAGTGGACCAGTAGTAACCTGCTCTCAGAATCTTTTTAGCCATAGTATGTCCACTAGAATGGGTTCCAAAAGTGCCATCATGCATGTCCTCCATGATCTCTTCAGCTTCCTTCTTGTTCACACAACGAAGCAGGGTTGAATCATGATTGCGCTTGTATAAGGTTTCGTTGCTCAGAAAGAACTTGGATGCGAACCTTCTTAAGAACTTCTTGTCATTGATAGATGCCCCTTCAGGATACTCTTGAGTCTCGAGGTATCTTTTTACTTCGTGAAACCATGGCTTTTCCTCAACGTCGTTAATAAATATCTCGTAACAATATGCGGGTTCGTCATATCTTTCAATAATAACTATAGGAGCCTCGTTGTCCCATCTGACTTTGAACATGGATGACATAGTAGCTAACGCGTCTGCCAGTTGGTTCTCTTCTCGGGGAATATGTTCAAAAGTAATCTCTTTGAAGTGTCAAATTAGAGATAGCACTAAATCTTTATAAGGCATGAGATTAGGATGCTTCGTGTCTCATTCTCCTTTGATCTGACTGATTACTAGGGCTGAATCCCCATATACTTCTAAGAACTTTATTCTTAAGTCGATAGCGGCTCTGAGTCCCAAGATACACGCTTCATACTCAGCCATATTGTTGGTACAGTCGAAACATAGTCTTGCTGTGAACGGGGTGTGTCCTCCTGCGGGAGAGACAATTACAGCGCCAATACCATTACCAAGTGCATTCGAAGCTCCATCAAAAACCATAGTCCATCGGGATCCTGGTTCAGGTCCTTCATCCGGGCCAGGTTGTTCATAGTCGGTAACAAGCATAACATCTTCATCTGGGAATTCAAAACTCATAGACTGATAGTCGTCTACAGCTTGTTGGGCCAAATGATTTGCCACTACGCTTCCTTTGATTGCTTTCTGTGTTGTATATTGGATGTCGTATTCTGTTAGTATCATTTGCCATCTTGCTATTCGTCTAGAGAGAGCGGGATTTTCGAACACGTACTTGATAGGATCCATTCTAGAAATCAACAAAGTGGTATGGTTCAACATGTACTGTCTCAGTCGGCGAGCAGCCCATGCCAAAGCACAGCAAGTTTTCTCGAGCAGTGAGTATCTTGTTTCACAGTCGGTAAACTTTTTGCTAAGGTAGTATATTGCATGCTCTTTTCGACCAGACTCGTCATGTTGCCCCAGTACGCACCCCATTGAATTCTCTAACACTGTTAAGTACATAATTAGGGGTCTTCCTTCAGCAGGTGGTATCATGATCGGAGGTTATTGCAGGTACTTCTTTATCTTGTCAAAGGCTTCTTGACATTGGTCGTTCCATTTCACTACTTGATCTTTCCTCAGTAACTTGAAGATTGGCTCACAAGTAGCGGTCAGATGGGAGATAAATCTAGCAATGTAGTTCAGACGTCCCAGGAATCCTCTAACTTCTTTCTCGTTTCGCGGAGCAGGCATCTCTTGTATAGCTTTTACCTTTGCAGGATCGACTTCAATACCTTTACTACTAACAACGAAACCCAGCAGCTTACCAGACCTTACGCCAAAGGTACATTTGTTCGGATTCAGTCTCAGCTTGTACTTCTTCAACCTATCAAACAACTTCTGCAAATGGTTTAGATGTTCTTCTTCAGTGTTAGACTTCGCGATCATATCATCAACGTAGACCTCTATTTCTTTGTGGATCATGTCATGGAATAGAGCTACCATTGCACGTTGGTACGTTGCCCCAACGTTCTTCAACCCAAATGGCATGACCTTGTAACAAAAAGTGCCCCAAGGCGTAGTGAAAGTTGTCTTTTCCATGTCTTCGGGTGCCATCTTAATCTGATTGTAACCTGAGAAACCATCCATAAAAGAGAAAACCTTGCATTGCGCAGTACTATCAACTAGAATGTCAATATGCGGTAGTGGGAAATCATCTTTAGGGCTTGCTTGATTCAAATCTCTGTAGTCTACACACATTCTGACCTTTCCATCCTTCTTGGGTACGGGTACTATGTTGGCAATCCATGGCGGATAACTCACTACTTTCAAGAACCCAGCGTTGAATTGTTTCTCGACCTCCTCTTTGATTTTCTGAGCCATATCAGGTCTGCTCCTTCGTAACTTCTGTTTAACCGGAGGACTGTTTTCTTTGATAGGTAAACGATGAACCACAATATCAGTATCGAGCCCAGGCATATCTTCGTAGGACCAAGCAAATATCTCAACATTTTCTCGTAACATTTGAATCAATCTTTGTTTGACAGTATCCTCTAATTCAGCCCCTATCTTGATCTCTTTCTTTTCTTCGTCGGTACCTATGTTCACAACCTCAATTGGCTCTTCGTGCGGCTGTATAGTCTTCTCTTCTTGCTCTAGTAATCTGGCAAGCTCTCTAGGCACTTCACAACCTTCCTCACCTGCATCCTCAGCTTGGTAGATCGGATTTTCAAAGTCATATTTAGCAATAGCAGAGTCGTTATCAATAGGATCCAGAGTGGATATGAATCTGCAGTGCAGGTGGGTGTGTGTGAGAACACATAGCTATAAAAGTAAAGGAAAATAAAAGCGAACACACAATTTGAATACGAAACGTCCAATGTTTTATCGAATGAAAATATGCTTATGAAATGACAAGCCCTAACAATGTACCATTGTGCCTCGGGCAAGACACACGGCTTTAGAGTTTATTGTTTATTGAAGTACATAATTTAAACTTGGAAAAATAAAAAAGGAAAGCAGGAAATAAAACTAAGAACGGCAATTACTCCTGACTATAGGAGATAGAAACAATGTCTTCAGTCTTCCAGTTGTCCAGCCCTTTGTCTGATGTAGGGAAGATCCATTTGTCCAGGTTGTAATTATCTTCATCTTCTCCAATGGCATTGACCCCCTTGCTGATGAAATGATGCTTCAAACCTTCTGGATGAGGATGTTGTTCTCCCTTCTGATCCTTAGCAGTGCGGCCTAAACCCCATTTATTGGACTTGTAAGGAATATCAGGTAATTGCCCTCAGATGGTGCAACCACCTTCTTCTACCACAGCCCTAGCGTCTTTCAGAGAAGCCATTGCAGGAATAACCCCAGTAACTTTAGGAGGAGTGTAGACGTGCTTAGTCTCGGGAACCACTCGGGGGACCAATTCGTACGCTATACGGGGAGATTCAAAAGCTTCTCTAGTGAATTCAAGATACTTGGTCTCATCTATGAAGCTTACCACATACTCTTCTTCACCATACACAGTGACGATCTTGCCTTTTGCTGGGTACTTCAGTTTCTGATGGAGAGTTGACGTCACAACATTTGCCCCATGTATCCAAGGACGTCCAAGTAGACATGAATAGGCGGGACGAATATCCATCACATAGAACACGGTATTGAAAGTCTGGGAACCTACTCTGATCGGGAGCTCAACTTCGCCATACACAGTACTCATTGTGCCATCGTAAGCTTTTACTATCACATCACTGGATTTCAACTCAATTCCGTCAACTTTGAATTTGTCCAGCACCAACTTGGGTAGCACATTCAGAGACGAGCCATTGTCAACCAGTACATGAGCCAGGGTGGTACCACCACATTCAATGGAGATATGCAGTGCCTTTTTATGATTCTTTCCACTAGGACTCAGATCGGCATCAGAGAAACCAAGGTAGTTATCTGTCGTCAGGTTTGCAATACAATTCTCGAGTTGAGTGACAGTAATCTCTTGTGGAACATGGGCAGCCTCTAGAAACTTCATCATAGCTTTGGCGTGAGTCTTGGAACAACTCAAAAGTGACAGCATAGAGATCTTGGAAGGAGTATGCCCCATTTGTTCAACAATTTCATAATCACTCTTGCGAATGATCTTAAGGAACTCATTTGTTTCTTCAGATGGTGGATTTTCAGTGACAGTCTCAGGTTCATGCAGTGGTCTTTTACCATGATCATCAGCACTTGGGATAATAGTAGCAGCAGGTGAAGCAGTGTTTGGAGAGATCTCTGGAGAAAACACTCTTCCACTTCTTGTCACTTTACTAGTTCCAGCAATATTACCCACATCAGGATTGGCATTTTCAGAAACTTTATCAGATTCAAGCTCTTGCTTAACTCCTTGAACATAGACCTCGGCACCATAATTCCAAGGGACAGCCTTATCAGAAGAATATGGCATCGGACCGGGTTGAGTTATAACGATCAGAGCCACACGGGGTTCAGCAGAAATCTTGAAAGGAGCCTTGGTAGGGATCTTCAACGGGACTTTGGAAATGACGGAGACATCTTCAAACTTTAAACCATGGGAGAAACCTTCGCACAAATATTCAATAGAAGGAATCTTCTCAAATCGGATAGTGCCACGATCCATCCAGCCTTGGATACCTCTTTTCAAATTCTCGCAACCCTTGGGTAGGAGTGCACAGTAATAACAGTCAGGGTCGCAACCTGGAAATAAACCAGCTTGCAGCAGCTTTCTCTTGATGTCAGGGAGAGGAGTTGACAGATCTCTTACGTCATAGACATGGATTGTGTTCATGATAGCATTAACAGTCTTGTCATGCTTTGGCATAGGAGCAGTGATGACATTAGGAGTCTCTGGGGCGTCAAACTCGATCTCGCCAGCTTCTATCATGTCTTGGACTTTGTTTTTCAAGGCCCAACAATTATCTGCATTGTGTCCAGTAGCATTAGAATGGTAAGTGCATGTAGCCTTGAGATCATAAGCTGGACTAGCAGTGTTGGCAAACTTCGGAGGATCCTTCAGGGTGATCAGCTTAGCCTTTAGTAGATGTTGTAAGGCTTGAGACAAAGGCATGTTTTGCATTGATACTCTTGTATGGGAGATTGTTGAGATGTTGGAGTAGAGATGAGGACGGCACCAACAGACTGATTCTGATCGTTCTTACCACGGCCCCTCTGACTATGAACAGCATTAGACTCATTTCTTCCATGATATGGCTTCTTTGCAGTACCAGAGGATGCGCCCACTTGAATCTTCCCACTTCGAATACCATTCTCAACACGTTCTCCAGTCAAGATAAGATCAGTAAACCCAGATGAAGAACTACCCAGTAAGTGACTATAGAACGGTCCAGTTAGCGTGCCCATGAACATGTCCACCAACTCCCTATCAGTCAAGGAAGGTTGGACTCTTCTAGCTAAATCTCTCCACTTTTGCGCATACTCCTTGAAACTTTCCTTAGGTCCCATAGACATGCTTTGTAGTTGCATGCGAGTTGGTGCAAGATCAGAATTGTATTGGTATTGCTTGTAGAAAGCAACAACCAAATCCTCCCAAGTACGGATGCTAGCACCCTCCAGTTGATAGTACCATTCGAGTTGAGTTCCAGATAAACTTTCCTGAAAGAAATGGATCCAGAGCCTCTTATCAGCAGTGTGAGGCTGAATCTTCCTTACATAAGATCTCAAGTGCATCTTGGGACATGATACTCCATCATACTTAGCAAAGGCGGGAGTTTTGAATTTCGGAGGAATAACGACCCCAGGAACGAGTCCTAGTTCTTCAAAATCCAGCCCAGGTACCTTCTAAATTTCCACGCTTCTCAAACGCTCTTCTAGTAGCCTATACTTTTCCTCAGCTTCATCCTCGTCTTGAGGATCCTCTTCTTCTTCCTCACCTTGACCATCAGAGCCCACATTACTTTCAGCGTCGCCATCATGCTCTTCTTCTTCCTCGTCCTTAGAAATTTCAGCTTCTTCGACCTTCTTAGGACGACCTTTGAACCTTCTTCCCATGTTGATCACTCCTTTGGGTTTCTTAGCCTTAGTATTCTTAGTCAGGAGAGCTTTCAGTTCATCTTGCCCCTTGGACAAGTTCAGGATCAAGGCTTGAAATTCAGCGTTCTGAGCTTGGAGATTTTTGACAGATTGTTCGAGATCCATCTTTCTTACTGAAATAAACAGCGGAAAGATGGGGCATTTGTTTTATAAAACCTGTGATGCGATGTTTATAAATGATATGTTTATGCGTATGCAATGTTTTCAAGGGATTAAAGGAATTTTAACACATATCAAAAGGAAATAAAAATAAAAATATTATTAATCTTAAGAAAGGAACTTATGGTCTTATAGCCTTTTATAGTTACATCAAAGCCTTCTGAAAATAAATAACATAAAAAGAAATAAAGGAAATCAGTCTCCAAGTCGGCGCTTTCTCTTCAAACTTCGAATCTCTTCCTTGTGAGCTTTAATCATCTCGTTTCTCTCTTGGACAAGTCTATCAATCTCTTGCTCCCATGATTGTATCTGATCGGGAGAGATGAAGTCTTCAATCTTCCACTTGCGGGAAAAGTAATCGAGCATGCTGTCACGCTCTTTGGCATTGGCCGCCATTATTGCTTTTTCTTCTTCCACTTTATGTAAGCGTTTTTCCAAATCAGCTTTTTCTTGTCTTAGGCAAGCAATGGTGGCAGCAAGGTCTTCGTTAGGAGCGGGTACATATGGTTCCACTTCCACATGAACGACGGGAGGAGTAATCCTTGGAACTATAGGAGTATCAGATGGATATGGTATGCCATACTCAACCACTCGATCATAAACCCATTTAAAATACAGATCTGAAGGGATGTGATTCCTCAATCCTAATTCTCTTACTCCTATTTTCTTCACCTTGGACCAAGCTTTGATGAACAACTTCTTTTTTCCAGTAGGGTCTGAATTATAATCAAAATTTTCTGCACTAAGATATATGGAACGAGGCTTGTCTTTTAGAGCGAAACCAAATTGATGTCGAGCCAGAATAGGATTATAAGTTATTCCCCCTCGAGTACCAAGAAGAGGTACATTCGGGAAATCTCCACAACTATCAAACAAATGAGATCCTTCAAACTCCCTTTGACTCCAAATGACATCGTCATAGGAAAGCTTGATAATTCTTTGAGCCCAAGTCAAACCCTCTTCATTCTTTAATGTAGAACGGGATAAGTGCGAAATAAACCACTTATGCAATAATGGTGCGCATCCGAGAATACAACCTTTGCCCTTAGATGATCGATGATGGATGGAATGCAGCAAGTCACCCAATAAGCTAGGAACCGGATTGTTACTAATGAAGATCTTGAGAGCAATCACATCCACAATTTTATAATAACAAGGGAACAACACTTGTCCATAGATTAGGCAAGCAAGAACTTTTTCAAGAGCATCCATACTTGTTGCATTGATCAAATTTTGAATTTCTTTTTTTCGAGGAACTTTTTATAACATTCTAAACATGTCTGTAAAATAATCATTCAAAAATACACATCGGTTTATCTGTAAGGACTAAAACTACGTGCATAATAATTTTATGGAGACCAAAATATGTCATTTTTTTAATAGGGACTAAAAATGAAATTTGAGATATTTATAGGGATCAAAATTTACTTAACCCTTTATTTTAATTTAAAAAAAAAAAAGAATGTGCCACTTTTCATCACGGTTGAAATCTCAACCGTGGTGAAAAGTGGCTTAAAAATAAATAAATAAATAAAGCGGTTGGTGCTGGGATTTGAATCCTAGATTGCTACTGTTTTCTCCCGTGGTTGAAATTCCCAACCCTGGGTAAATGTATCTTAATTTTCACCGCAGTTGGAGTTCCTACCGTGGTGAAAAGTGGCTTAAAAATTAATAAAAAATAAAACTGCTGGTGCCGAGATTTGAAGTGTGTCCCGAGAGACTTTTTTGTATTGTTGGAAACTTTGATCATGAGGAAAAGTGACTTGAAAATTAAAAGGTTTAATTGCAACTTTGTTCCCTCTATTTTCCTTTTTTTAAGGTTTAAATATAATTTGGTCCCTCTATTTACATTTTTTTCAGTTTTAATTCCCTCATTTTAAAATCAGTATTTTTAGTCCCTTTTTAGAGATTTATTCAGAATTTTAGTCCCCCTTTCGATTTGAGACCAAAATTTAATGACATGACACTAAAATGATGACGTGTCGTTGCCACATTTAACAAATTTAATTCCATGTCATTTTTATTAATAATAAGAATGATGTTATTTATTAAAAATAATTTATTATTATTAAAAATATAAAAAAAATTAAAAAAATAATAATAGAATTAAAAAATTATAATTAAAGAAAAAGGAAAATGGTAGAACATTAAATTACCAAAATAAACTATTAAAAAAAATTAGATCCCTAAGAGCATCTCCAATGGTGATACTCATTCTTTTTGTTCTTTCTGGGACCCATTAAGCCACATCAGATTAAAGTAATTCATTCAATTTTTTACTCAAATGGTACAACCTTAAAGAATTTATATATATATATATATATATATATATATATATATATATATATATATATATATATATATATATATATATATATATATATATATATATATATATATATATATATAGAGAGAGAGAGAGAGAGAGAGAGAGAGAGAGAGAGAGAGAGTGGGTTATATTGACTCCAAGAGTAAGTTATCAACACTTACTCCCCATCTTGACCATTAATTATTTTCAATCTAATGATTAAAATTAATGAATATTGGTTTTCTCTCTCCATATTTAATTACTCATTAATTTTAACTATTGGATTGAAAATAATTAATGGTTAAGATGTGGAGTAAGTGTTGATAACTTACTCTTGGAGTAAATATATCTTTCCTCATATATATATATATATATATATATATATATATATATATATATATATATATATATATATATATATATATATATATATATATATATATATATATATATATATATATATATATATATATATATATATATATATATATATATATATATTAAAGGCAAATGGTTCAATGCAACGTTGCTTCATCAAGCAACGGTTCACCAGCTGACAAGACTTTATCTCTTTTCCAATGTTAAATCCACACGCCATGCTAGCGAACAAGGTGAAAAAACCACCGCTGGAGATGATGCAAGAACTACCATCTTCATCGTCAACTATTATTATATCAAAACTACAAAATTAATTTTGTAAACGTAAAACATTTTTTGGATGAATGTGTCTTAAAATGCTCTCCAAATTTTGAAGCCTCCACCACTTCTTTCTAAAGGTATTTTTCCAACAATCACCAGTCACCACCATTTCTTTCAAAATCCCTTTCTTCAACAATCACCACCACTCATAATTTTAGTTATCTTCTTAGCCATTCTCTTTTCATGTCTTTTGGGTTATTTCTTTAATGATTTGATTCGGTTTTATTTTTTGGGTAGAGTGGGATTATTAATCGGATTTAATTATTCTCATCGATTAATTAATATTTTAGATTCAATATTTAATTAAGTTGGATTTGATTTATGTATAGACTATTTAATTAAATCAATTCATTTTATTGAGTAACCATTATGAAATGGTCTTGAGTTTTCCAGATCTTCTTTTCCCACAGCCAACACAGAACTATATTTTATTTTTTCAAAAACATGGGTTGTTGAAATAGCAGTGGTGGTTGTCAATGTTTGTGCGTTATTGGTTTTTCATTTTCATTTACATGAAGAAGCAAAGATTGATTGATAGATGGATTTACTCCTTAAATTCTTCATGGGAGATCAACTAGCCACTTTAGGTTTTGGGTTTTACTTTCGATATCTTTTCTTCTAAATCAAAAACTTTACTATTAAGCTCTAAATAAATAGATTTCGTTGATCATATTTTTGTGGGTTAATTGGTGTTAATAAAGGGATTTGAATGGATAAATTTATAGTTTTGTTGATCATATTTTTCTGGGTTTTTTGGTAATAATTTAGGGATTGGAATGAATAAGTTTAGTATTTTGTTGATCATATTTTTTTGGAATTTTTTTTTTAATTTAGGGATTGAATTGAATAAAATTAATAATAATAATTATTATTATTAATTGTTTTTTGGATTTTTAATGATAAAAAGTTATTTTTAATAAATAACATAATTCTTATTATTAATGAAAATGACATTGATTTAAATTTAGTAAATGTGGCAATAACACATCATCATTTTAGTGCCATGTCATTAAATTTTAGTGTCAAATGGAAGGGAAACTAAAATTCTGAAAAAATCTTTAAAAAGGGAATAAAAACACAGATTTTAAAATGAGGGGACGAAACTTGAGACCAATTTTTAGTAACATCGCATTGATAATGATGATGTGTCATTGCCGCATTAACCAAATAATAATAATAATATTTAATATTAATGCCCCAGAATGCTTTCAGGATTGTCGACTGACTTCACAAAACAACACGAGTCTTTTTAGCATGTTTTATCATCACTCACATGGTTTCCGAGAAACTTCCTTGAAAGTCACCCATTCAAATACTACTCCAAGTCAAGAACGCTTAACGTCTTACTTATATGATTCTAGACACATATTATTGGGGTGTTACAAATGGTATCAAATCCAGATCTCTCCCAGTACGATGTGGTTCAGAGACGAACCAAGCGGAAGCTAGTGGTATGTAACACCTGAGGCCGAAGAGGGCAAAGAATGGTAGCCAAATCACATCGAAATAAGAGAGATCCTGAGGTTGTGAAGGAATGAAACTGGATGGTTGAAGAAAGGCTTATAAGGATTGATTGGTACTACCTATACCAACAAGATGCATCTTCTTTTCGGTAGCCTAACCAATAAGAACTTAATACTAATTAAATTATGTTTTAAAAATTTAATAATCATAACAGCTCTATGTGGTAATGATTACAACTCTTACCAATAATTCCATATCCAACGTATCTACTTCTGTGAAAAAAATATTTTGATTAGGAACTTCATGTTCCCGTTAATAGTAACTTCAGGTTCCCGTTAATAATCAATATTGTGATCAGTAACTTCTTGTTCCCGTTAACATTCAATATTTTGATCAGTAACTACATGCTCTAATATTAAATATTTTAACCAGTAACTTTAAGTTCCCGTTAATAATCAATATTGTGATGAGTAACTTCATGTTTCCGTTAATATTCAATATTTTAATCAGTAACTTCAGTTTTCCGTTAATATTTAATATTATGATCAATAACTTCATGTTCTCGTTAATATTCAATATTTTAATCAGTAATTTAATGTTCCCGTTAATATTTAATATTTTGATTGGTAATAGTTTAATTTTTCTATTTTATATAACTTTCATATTAAAAGAAAATAAATTTATTAAAATTTTATTGCATTTATTTCCATTTGCCAAATAATAATTATCATCCATAAAATTATTAACAAAATGATTACGTTCTAATTATTAGAAATAAACATTTATGATATGTATGATTATAAAATAAATTATACTTAAGAATTTGATCATACACATATGAAACATTTTTAATTTTATTGAAATGTATGTTCCCATTTTTAAAACATACTTATTTCTATCATTCCCAAGATAAAATTTTAAAAATTTAGTCTTAATTATATTATAGTATATAATAGTTTTTATAAATGTAGTTAATACATTGTATGTTTTTTTAAGAAAAAGATCTTGAGATATTGATTTCAAACATAACACTATGATAATGGTAAAAATTATTAAGATATTTATTTTTTCTTATATATGTATGAATAAAACATATGAGAAATCTATTTATTTACCCAACTACTGAGTAGTAACATTTTTCTTTGTCAATAAATATTTTAAATTTCTTATATCATTTTAATTATTTACACTATTTAATAAAAATATACTTTTTATTAAAACCCATTTACATTTTCTGTTTGATAAAGATGAGTAGTTTTATAAGTGTCATAAATATCAAATATTCATATTAAATTAAAAAATTATGCAATAATTATAAAAAAATTGAAAATAAAAATTAATGTTGCATTAAAAATTAAAAGATATTACTTATTCTAAAATAAATGTGGTGTTAAATAAAGGTATTAATTATTAGGGGTGATCGTATCCGAACCAATCCAAAACCAAAATCGCAAATTGAACCAATCCAAACCGAAACCGCAAAAAAACCGCGTTTTGTTTGGATGATTTTTGGACTGAACTGCGCGGTTCGGTTTGGTTTGCGGTTTTTATTTCACAAAACCGAACCAAACCGAACCGAACCACATATTTAACTTAAGTTTTGAATTTTAATAATTAATTTATTATCTTTCCAAATCCAATTGCACACTGCCACACCTCACGTTTTGAACTTTAATAATTAATTTATTAACTTAAGTTTTGGCATAATCCACTTAGTTTTGGTATTTTATTGAGCTACATATATATGTAATTCTCTACTGTCTAATATATGTATTTCATTTATAATGTATTTTTAGTTCTCTACTGTTCTTGTAATATAATTTCTTTTGTATGATATAATATCATATATTATATTGACATTAAATTACTTTCCTTTTCCTTTTATTTCAGTACATTTTTATTTTATAGTGTAAGCCGCAATCCACCGAATCGATCCTAACCGCATTGGTTTTGTTTGGTTTGGTTTGGATGACTTTTTAAAAATCAACCGAACCAAACCGAACCGCATGCATTTTTATCTCGCGGTTAGGATGACTTTTATGCTCAAAACCGAATCAAATCGCATCGCGAACACCCCTATTAATTATCATAAATGGACCATGAAAAATTTAATTATCATAAATTGAAAAATTGAAAATATAACGTAAAGTGGTATTAATAATAAACTATAAATTGATATTAAAAATGGTATTAATTGATATTTTACCGTTATTGAAAATTAATAATAAATTAATACCTTTTTCAATTAATATTTTACCGTAATTAACGTAATTAATTGAAAATTGAAAATTAATACCACAGTAATTAATGAATTATTATAATAAATGGTTCATTTATAACGTAATTTAACCTTTAAAATTTATTAAAACTGTTTTTTGTCCAATATCCCACAAAATTAATATTCCATATAAGAGTGATACATATTTTTCAAAATATAAAATAAAAATAAAAATTCAAATTTTGTAATTGTCATTTTCAAAACATTATCTTTATTATTATAAGTTAAAATTTTACCATAAAAAATAATTAAAAATATTTTCGAGAACAAATAAAATGGATGATAAATTTGATAAAAGAATATAAGAATTTGAAGAATACATCATTTATTTTTCATTCCTCGCATATAAATAATAGTAAAACAACGATGAAAGTGTGTTTTCATAATACATAAAATATGATATTGAATTTCCCATAGCTTATTTATTCATAAAAGTGAATAACTCATATAATTTTTATGCTCATTCTGTTATTAATATTTCATTAGATGCGCGTTTTTTAAAGTAGGAATATTAAAATTGATTAGAACTTGCTATAAACTATAATATATCATTCAACTTCATATAATTCATATGATTCATTTCTATAATCATGTAACGCCTAATAAAATAATATTTAACTTATTTTTTTAAATAAAAAATATAAACTTATAATAATATGTTTAACATAGAAAGTAAATATAATATAATTGATATAATCCGTTTAAACTACATAATCCTATTTTTTAACAAAAAATTATGTTTGTAAAATTTAAACTACCGACAAAACTAAGTTATAATATTTTTGAGTTAATTATAAAATAAATGATAGGTCTAGTAATAATATTATATTTTTCAAACAAAAATAGAAGACTAATATTCCATATATGAGTGATACATGTTTTTTAAAATATGAAATAAAAATAAAAATTCAAAAATGTTGCATTGAAAAGTCTGCATAGATATAGGTATTCATAAAAATAATGAGAATAAATTGCTGCAGTAATGGTTGCATCGGAAAGACTCAGTTAAAGGATAAATACAGTCATCTCCTCCCTCTCCTTAATTCTTGTGCAAAATCTGAAAAAAAAATTCTAAAAATAAAAATAAATAAGAACAAAAGAAGGGGAATTCAGAACAGAAAATGTAGATATCTGCAAAAATCAGAAAAAAATAATTTATGAGTATGGGACAAAATAATTTTTGAGATTTGGTTGGATTGGAAAGACTAAATTGAAGGGTAAATACAGTCCC
This sequence comes from Vicia villosa, assembly GCF_029867415.1. Lineage (NCBI taxonomy): Eukaryota > Viridiplantae > Streptophyta > Magnoliopsida > Fabales > Fabaceae > Vicia > Vicia villosa. The sequence continues at coordinate 104,973,372 of NC_081183.1, forward strand.
TCTCCTCCCACTCCTTAATTCTTATGCAAAATCTGCAAAAATTATAAAAATAAATAAGAACAAAAGAATGTAGATCTTTTGTACAAATATATATATATATATATATATATATATATATATATATATATATATATATATATATATATATATATATATATATATATATATATATATATATATATATATATATATATAACTAAAAAGAAGAAGAAACTGTAGTAACAATTTATAAGTATGGAAGAAGATGCAGGAGAATATAATATTCCATATAAAATCAAATATTTGTTTAGAAATAACATACTTTAATACAAATTAGAATAGAAGTTCCAAAATACATCATTATACTTAGTGTGTAATTTTTTTTTGGACTGAATAACACATAATCAATAGATTTATTTATTAATATCGATTTAAGAAGACTTGAATAATAAAAATTCAAAAAATAACAAACCTGTTTTTGAAGCAAGCAAAACGTTGGTAGTAGCATGTGGGAACTCCGAAAATTTCAACAGCTTCCCGAAAATTTCAACAAAGTTACAACCACTTTCACACCTTAACATCAACCACAAAATCAACCATGCAAACAATTAATAAAAAAATATTTTTATATTGCAATACTAAGTTTATTCCAAAATGTATTTTTCATAACAATCCATTAATCATTACAAAAAAAAGCTAATAGAAGATAGCAAGATGTAAAAACGTAAAATTAATAGATAGGAAAAGGAAAAAAATTTCTTGATGAAGAAAGAGAACCGGAAAAAGGAAAAATTCAATCTTGTTAATGAGAAAAACTCATAAATAACATGCGATAGAATAAATAGAATAGATAAACACTAAAAAGGGAGTTAAGAGAAAAACTCATTGAGGAAATAAATATGTTATGCCAAGAACAATGCCTGAAAACTAAAACAATGAAAAGGGAGTAAAGAAAAAAACTCAGAAATCTATGAAGCCTAACACTTGAAGATGAAGGTTAAAAATAAACACTTTTTTAAGATTCGGAGGTTTCCATTACAGATCAGTTAGTTTTGATTTTAGATCTGGTGATTTTGGTGGTTTTAATTTTAGATCTGATGGTCCCGTCGAAAGCCGTTTCAGATCTGAAAGATGATTAAGAAGAGAAATCCTTGGTGAAGAGTAATGAATAGCAACTGAAAAATAGAAAAACAAAATCTCAGTTAGTTAATAAAACATGCAAAATAAACAAAGGTTTGAATAAGAAAATTTACTCCATTGATGATGAATGAATTGATGAAGAAGATGATGTCCCCAGTTGTGAGGAAGAAGATTGAAAACAAAGAGAGAAGTGAAAAAGAAAAAAAGTCTGAGAAAAGAGAATAGAGGTTTGAGAGAGAAGTGAGAAGATGTGCAGTAATAGCACGCTTAGAGAATAGCAATATAATTTTGAAAATCTAATATGCTTTCAAAGAAAATAAAATAGCATTAATAGAAGAAAAATCGGACTTGTAATCAAAGCAAAAGTTAGACTTGTTAGTTAAGACATCCACGTGACATCATTTGGAGCAAGTTGGATAGTTTAGGTATTTTAAGAACATCTTATTTTCTTATATGATAGATTATTTTAGTGAAGCATTACAATATTAAATTAAATGGTTGATTGATGTATCAATTATCTTCTAAATAAAATACTATATAATGCTAGCATTGATTTTATTTTCTCTCAGTGTCATTATTATAGAGATAAAAGATGATATATATGAATTAATTGTTTTATTGAAATGTCAATTCAAGCTGACATATATATTTATTCACTAAAAATAAAATCTATATACATGCATTGATTTTATGGGTAGCTTCTGTCCACCCCTAATATAATGATGATTTTTTAGCATGAGATTTTAACAATTGAGAGGCATTTAGACTGAAACATTTCAATAGTAACTAACAAAAACATATCTAATGTAACCATTAATATTTGAAACCATAGAATAATACCCGTGCTTACTTTATAAGAACTAAGTCAGGTTATAATAGCTAACTAAGCATTCATAACAATAACTAACTTACATCATAATTTGGTCTAACATACTTAGAATACTAACATAACCTTTTAAAATTTAGTTTTTTTTAAGACTTAACTGAAGGACTATTTTGTAAAAAATATTTAAGTTTGGTAATTTCTAATTACTCCTCTAATTTTTCTAAAACTATCATAATTTACATCAATTGGAAAAATACAAGATAATGATTCTACTTGGGCCAAAAATCAACATTTTGATTTATCACTTTAATGATTATAATAGAAAATCATCAGGATTCTACAACCTTATCAATCTGACTAGTTCAATTTTTCATGTTGTTGCTATGATCCATATCAAGTCAATTTGCATAGTTGAGTTATGATTCTTCAACAACTCTTATTCAGATTTTAAAACACAAACTACAAAAAGGTGAAAAACTCATATATTGTTGTGTTTTCAACTTAATCCTACATAAATTTTTTGTTTTGTTAACTGTGATAGTTGGTTATAGGAATTTGGATACATTATGCTCATGTTCTCTATTTGTATGTTTATTAATCTAACAAACCAATATAAGTGTGTATCCATTTTATCTAATATAAATAAATTTGATTACAGGTGTAATCCTTTAATTCGTTTTGAAGAGTGAAGTTTCCAATCAAAACTATTTGAAGATTGGTTGTAACACATGTTGTATTTTCATTTATATGTTGCTACTAATTATTGATCTTTGACAATGGTTGTCAAGTTTACAACTACATTTTGTATAATGAAATGTAAATCTTTTGTTGTAATTTTTCAATCTCATTATTCTTTGTTGTACTTTCTCATTTTAAAGGATTTTTTACCGGTATATTTAAATAATTCATATTTACAACCACAAAATAGATTTACCCGGTTATAAATAGTCCAATAGTTGCAATTTCATCATATCATGAGAAAATGATCACTAAGAGGCTAGAAATTAGAATGTTGATGGTTTCTTTATTATGCTTTTAGCACATGGTTTCTCTATTATTCTAAGAAAATAATCAGAGTGATATTTGTTAATTTTACCAACAAAATATTTGTAAATATTTATAATAACAATTATATATCAGTAACAACCAAGCCTTATCAAATGTTCTAAGATGAAAATGAACTTACCCGTGCGGACGCATGGGTCTTCTACTAGTTGAATAAACAATAAACTACGCTAAGAATTGAAAATCTAAGCCTGCAATATCCTACAAGAATTAAATGCAAGAGTAGAGAGAGAGAGAGAGAGAGAGAGAGAGAGAGAGAGAGAGAGAGAGAGAGAGAGAGAGAGAGAGAGAGAGAGAGAGAGAGAGAGAGAGAGAGAGAGAGAGAGAGAGAGAGGACACCGAGATTTATAGTGCTTCGGCGTTCGTCTTCGCTTTGCCTACTACACTATTTAATGGTTTCCCATTGGAACCTACTTTGTTCCTTTTTATTTAGACAAATATTGTAAGAGTTTATATAATCACATATCCAAAACAATGTTGAGAAAAATAAATCTCCTTTATGGATCTTGATTTGTATACAGCGTAATTCCAAACTCTTTTGTGTAATATTTACTCGATTCACGCTTCTTGAATCTACCAGCTTCACCAATCTGCTCCAAGTCTTCATGTGTAACAATCACCCCTTAATCCTACTGATTCCTTGAGCGATGAAATGTCTGAAGATTTGAGAAGATCTATGCCTTGTCTATTGTAACACCCGAATTTAATTAAAATGATTAATTAAATTATTGAAGGATTTAAATATTTGATTTAGTCGAATTTGGATTGTCGGTGTTATTTAAGGGCACATTTGGAATTATTAAATTGAAGTCGAAAAATAATATTAAGAATAATATTATTCGTATGTCGGAATTATTATATCGATGGAATATTATTAAGTGAGGTATTGGTTATTTGGAGTTATTTATTTTATTGGGCCTAAGGATATTAAATAAAGAGAAAGTTTAAACTCTAAGCCCAATTAGTTTTATATTAGGGTTTTAGAGATGTGGAAAGAGGAGAGTTGTCATAATGAAGAAAGAAGAATAGAAGAGAAAGAGACAAGTTTTGGAGAAGATGAACAAAGCTATGGTGCCCAATCGGAAGTGTGAATCGGAGACCCATTGAGTTGCTTCAATTGATAAGGTAAGGGTGGGGTTCTCTTCCTATAATGGGGCTTATGAACAATTGTATGTGGGGATTAGATGTGTAGATTTATTGCTTTTGATTGTGTTAATTGTTGCTGGAAAATTAGAAAAGAAAAATAAACTATTACTTCTCTTAATTGCTGCTGCTGTATTTGAATTGCCTTCGAATTCTAGAAATTAGAAATTGGTATTAGGTAATAATGTTGAAATATTGTGCTTTTGTAAATCGCTCGCTATTGTTATTCAAATTGCTGTTGATACAGTGCGTTGAGGGACTATTGACGAACGACATTGATTTGTGAGGACAAACGACAAGCTCTGAGTGTTGCTATGCTTACGGCAGCCTTGGAGCACCATGCTTTTGAATTGATCTTCAATTATTAGAAGTTTCTAAATATATATGTTTACTACTTAAATATATTTATGGCAAGAAAACTATTTCATGTCTTTAATTGAAAGTGAACGTTTAACAGTCCACATGACAGACAATTAGCATATTCTCACTAAGCAAATTAGCAATTGCTTTTACCTTTTTACATACATAGAGGTGACATAAGATTCTTCATATAAGAAAGGTTTCATATGAATTATATGACTGCCGAGGAAAATGTCAAAACCAGGTAGTTAACAGGAATGATTATAAAATGCGAAGGAGTCCCGTTTGGCCGAAATAGCCGAATTAAGCGGTATAACTAGTTGTCCGGAATTTGATGAAAATTTACGTGGTAGTTAAGTTTAATTAGTAGATTAACATGGTGGTGTTATTTTGTTGAAATTGTGATATTTTACTAATCGACTGAAATTGTGTTTAATTTAAATATTCTTTATAAATAAATTATAATAATTTAATAGAATTATCAATAGAGTTGTTAGAGTTGTCAATAGAGTTGTTAGAGTTGACAATAAGTTGTCAGAGTTGTTTTGAATTATTAAGAGTCATATTTTTATTTGTTTTGAGTAATTCTGACATGTTTAGAGTTGTCATTGTATAACGTCGGTGTTTGTTTTTTTCATTGGAACCTTAACAATTCATATCTTTTGAACCGTAACTCCGTTTGAGTCTCCGTTCGAGGCGTTAGAAAGCTAGCGTGATATTCTTTTCAATAAAAATGGTTTTGAGCAATAGAATGCTAGAAATTGGAAATGGAGTAGAAATAGAAGTGAATTAAATTAATATAGTGTGATTATTAATTGGTTGATTAAATTAATAGTTGAATTAATTTCAATGTGTTTAATTGATTAGAATATAATTTGGAATTAGATTAACTATTTGGTTTGTCGGTAAATTACGATATTTTGAGAATTTATCCGTAATTGTGTTTTGACTTGAATATGTATGTTGAGAAATATATATTATTATGTCAATGATGTTGTTTTGATATTGATTCTCTGTGGGTAGTTGGATAGCATTAATTTTAATGATTAATTGCTTGATTTTAAATGTGTATGTTCATATATAATTGGCAAAATGAGAATTAACATGAGATAGTATGGTTACTAGTGTTAATTGGATTTTGTGAATCGTAATTGATTAATTGACCTTTTATATGTGAATGATATGTATGTGTTGTGAATGTTGTGTACAATTGGTGGATAATTCATCGAGTTGAATTATTGTGATATGCTAAATATTAAGATGGTAGAGATGATCTTAATTGCATATGTTTGTCAACATTGTACATGCATTCATGTCATGGTGTGCCTTGAAACAAAGGTGGTTTGCTTTGAAACAAAAGCGGGGCTTGGATTCTAGAGTGAATTCGGAAAGCGGTAAACTATATGTTTACATTTGGTGGCTTTGGTCTTGTCCGGATCTGAAGCGTGGCTAGATTCTATATGAATCGGAAGCGGTGGAACTTTGGGTCCACATTGGGTACCACATGCATAGAGTCACATGTCTTGCATTGAGTCACATTGAGGTTAAGTGATGTTTGAATATATGCATTTATGTGATTGTCATGTGTACATGAGATGTGATAATTGAAATTGGTGATGTTTTGATATATAATTGGTTAAACGTGTGAATATGTGATAATGATGGATTGTGTATATATTTGGGATAATAGTATTGAATCTTTTGAGTATTATACTATTGAATTTTGTGCTTACTTGAATATGTGAAATTTATTAGATGATACTATTTACATGATTATGACTCGTTGTGTGATGAAAAGTATGTGAGATTAATGAACTGTAGAAGTATGATGTGTATAGTAGCTATTGATACTTGTGATGTGATGATTTTATATGTCTGAATCCTAGCATGCAATTTATCATATGCCCACTTATACGATTTGATATCTCACCCTTTTCTCTTGTTTCGCCGTTGCCTTTATATTGGTAACGTGCAGGTATTCAAGTATGAAGATTTAGTTGTCGTTACTCGAGTCGGTTGTCGCTCTGATACGTAGCACTCTGGGGGGAACGATTTATACTATTATTGATGTTGCTATTTAATTGTATCATTTTGGTTGGACAAAATGTTAAGTTAACTGAAGATATTTTATTGAATACATTCTTAAGTGATTCCGCTGTGTTTTAATAAAATAAGTTATTCTATTTCAAAGGTGCTATGTATCCGCTTTATGCGATGAGGTGATTTGTTTTGTTTTGATTATGTGACGCCTCATTTGTTTATTGAGAAATTTTGAAAAACTCTGATTTATATATATTTGCCGGGTAGAAATGGGGTGTTACATCTATAGCCTTCCACACAGTCACTACCAAGGTAATCAAGAGAGAAGAAACTCCTTCTATTCACTGAAATTTATCAGCACCAATGACAACAACCTCAATCTTGCAAGCTACCTAAAAATCTCAACCAAGTCTTCAAGAATTATTAGTTTCAAGAGACGTCCCCCTCAATCAATTACAAAGCTCTCATTATTAAGATCTGGAATCAAATAGAGGTTGGCAATGAAAGAAATTCCACTACGCCAAATTTGGCTTTTAGCAGCACCCCTACGAAAGCGCTTTTAGGAAAAGCGCTGGCATAGGCTTCGCTAAAGACAAAATTAAAAAACACGCTAAAAAAGCGCTCTAATAGTGGGGGGGTATGAAAGCGCTTTTAAGAAGCGCTCTGGTAGGGGTGGGTTATGAGAGCGCTTTTCAAAAGCGCTCTGGTAGGTGGGGGGTACGAAAGCGCTTTACAAAAGCGCTCTGGTAGGTGGGGGGAACGTGGGGGGAACGAAAGCGCTTTTCAAAAGCGCTCTGGTAGGGGTGTTTAATGAGAGCGCTTTTTGTCAAAAGCGCTGGTATAGACCAGGCTATGAGAGCGCTTTCCAGAAGCGCTTTAGTAGCCTTATTACTAAAATTTGATATTACGCGTTCAGAATCCCTAATTCATCTTTTTTCTCCCATTGACGCTAACTTGCCCAGAAAACCCAGAAAACCCATTTTGTCTCCCCCATCTTTTTTCTTCCACTTCGTCTCCCCCACTTTGTCTCCCACAACTCAAAGTTCTTCACCGCCGCCGCCGCCGTGTAGCATCTCGCCTCCACCGCCGCCGTCATCTTCATCTTCATGTATGTCACCTTGTTTTCTTTTGCTTTATTTTTAATTGTTTTTGTTCGACTGGCTATGTTTCTTAATAGGTTATAATCCATGAACACAATTTCTTGTTGCTTTGTTGTTGGGTACTGAATGTGTTGTGCTGAAGAACACAATTTTTCAAGAATAGAACACATTAGTGCCATTATTTTAGCTAAAAACAGAACTTTGATATTTTTATATCTAAATTGCAAACACATTTGTCAAGAATAGAACACATTAGTGCCATTTTCGTTTTTAATTATAATGGGTTGTTTGAAATGAAAGCATGAAATGAAAGCTATAGTATATGATATGAAATGAAAGCTATAGTATATTATGAAAGCATGAACTACTTGCTGCATAATTTCTTCTTTGTCATATCATTGAGTTATTTGAATTGTAATGGGTAGTTCAATTGAGGGTTAATAACTTGTCTACACCAAATGATTATTAAGAGAAACTACGTTCACTTTAATGTTTTATGGTTTTACTTGATTCTAAAATATGAGTGAGGATTCTTTCATTTCTTAAAAGGAGTAGAGTTTTGAAAAATGGAGACCTTTGTTACTAAAGTTTGTTTAATTGTATAAATGCATATATATTTGAAAGTGATAATATGTATTTTGTCTAATTTGATTTCTTATAATCTCAAAGCATTACTAATTCGATATTTATTTCATTTCATATTAAAAGTAATGTATGAAAATAAATTAAGATTCTATTTTAAAAAGACCGTTAGTTATCACTTAATCCTACTGGTGGTTATGTTGTAAGTTAGTTATAAAGTTAGACTGTTAGTTGAGGTTAATTGTTAGGACTAATGAACTAGCCTCTCATTTACGAACCAATGTATGTTGAACAAGCCGTGGTACACATGTATGCATCTGTTCTTTCTCTTGTTTGTAGTTACTAGCTAATTGATAATTGATTTCATATCATTTTAAATAATTGAGTTCTAGATTGGGTTTATTTTGATATTTGTTAGTAGTGGTGTATTTAACCGCATGGTGTGTGTGTTTAATTTTACAGTTACTTTGAAGTCTCTGGTTTCTACTTGTACAACGCCGATTCAAACCTACCCATCTCCCACATCAAGTCTAACTCAGGTTACTATCCCTTTCTTCTTGCTTATAGTTTGTTATTTTCTGCTTATAGTTTATTGTTTATGGTTCTATTTAATATCAATTTAGTGTCTCTCAACCAATTTTTTGGTTTGTGGACTTATATTACCTTGAAATAAGGTAATGTCTTCTTTAAGAATTCGGGTATTCTGATTAGGTTTTCTGATTAGGTATTCTATTATGATGATAGCTATTTATTATCTTGACAGAATTCCTTAGTACCTGATAGAGAAACCAAGAAGCATTTGTTTAGCTTAATTAAGACATGGATAAGACATGGATGAATTCAAACCGATTGTCGAAAGAGTACGAGAAAGGGGTATGGGAATTTGTTGAGTTTGCGGTTGCGAACTCCAAAGACCCGCTTCGAATGCCGTGTCCTTGCTTGGGTTGCTGTTATGCCGGGGGTAAGGTTGACGGGAATCAGTTGGGATCTCATTTACTACGGTTTGGAATTGATAGAAGTTATACATGTTGGACAATGCATGGTGAGAAAAGTACCGGGAATGCTGGGTCGAGGTGTAATAGGAAGTATGCTTCAAACGACGATTGCACAGACACATACGATTGTGATCGAGTCGAAGAGATTGCAGAAGCGCTGGAAGAAGATCTAGCGGATTGTCCCAAAATGTTTGAGAGGTTGGTAAGCGATGCAGAGAAACCGTTGTATGATGGTTGTTCAAAATTCACAAGATTGTCTGCGGTGTTAAAGTTGTACAACTTAAAGGCGGACAATGGATGGTCGGATAAAAGTTTCACAGAGTTATTAGCCCTTATGAAAGATATGCTACCAGAGGATAATGTTCTTCCCAATCGAACGTATGAAGCCAAAAAGATGTTGTCTTCTATTGGAATGAGCTATGATAAGATACACGCATGTCCAAACGATTGCGTTTTGTTTCGAAACGAGTATGCAGCGTTGAATGAGTGTCCTAAATGTGGTGCCCCTCGATATAAGAAAAAGTTGTCTCCTGCTAAAGTCTTATGGTATTTTCCTATAATTCCGAGATTTAGACGCATGTATCGTAGTGAGACCGATTCAAGACACTTGACTTGGCATGCAGATGAAAGAATTATTGATGGAAAGTTGCGACATCCGGCAGACTCACCACAATGGAGTAAAGTTGATACTGAATATCCTGAATTTGGAAAAGAAGCAAGAAACCTTCGGTTGTCATTGTCTACTGATGGAATGAACCCGCATGGTATTCAAAGTATCTCGCATAGCACATGGCCTGTGATTCTTATGATTTATAACTTACCTCCGTGGCTATGTATGAAGCGTAAGTACATGATGTTATCTATGCTAATTTCTGGGCCTAAACAACCAGGGAATGACATAGACGTATACTTGGCACCCTTAATCGAAGATTTAAAGTTTTTGTGGGAGAGAGGTGTGGAGGTTTACGATGGGTATAGGAAAGAAAGTTTCAACTTGAGGGCGATGTTGTTTGGAACAATTAATGATTTTCCAGCATACGGAAATCTATCCGGGTACAGCAACAAGGGTCAAAAGGCGTGTCCTGTTTGTGAAGATGAAACCGATACGACACGATTGGCGCTTTGTCAGAAGAATGTCTTTCTCGGCCATCGTAGATTCTTAAATTCTAATCATCACTACCGTGGGTGGAGAAAAGCATTCAATGGAGAGGCCGAACATCGTACAGCCCCGCCTTTTTTGTCAGGTGATCAAATTTTTGAAAAGGTGAAAGATGTGAGCACTCAGTTTGGCAAGCCTTTTGCACATTCAATTGTCAAGGGTGGGTGGAAGAAGAAGTCAATTTTCTTTGAACTTCCATATTGGAAGTCGTTGTACGTAAGACATTTCCTGGATGTTATGCATATTGAAAAAAATGTATTTGACAGCGTTATAGGTACGCTACTCAATATACAAGGAAAGTCTAAGGATGGCGTTAACATAAGGAATGACATGGTAAACATGGGGATGAGAACTGAATTGGCGCCCGTGACGAAAGGAAGACGAACATATTTGCCACCTGCTGTTTACACTCTATCTAGAAAGGAGAAGAAAACATTGTGTAAGTTCCTCAGTGAAGTAAAAGTTCCAGAAGGCTACTCTTCAGATATTAGAAGACTTGTGTCCATGAAAGACCTCAAGTTAAAGAGTTTGAAGACGCATGATTGCCATGTTATAATGGAACATTTTTTACCAATAGGTATACGTTCTATTCTGCCAGAAAAAGTAAGAAGCGCAATAACTAAGCTGTGTTTCTTCTTCAGGTCTATTTGCAGTAAGGTGGTCGATCCCGCGATCTTACCAACATTGCAAAATGAGATAGTTGTTACTTTATGTGATCTTGAAATGTATTTTCCTCCCTCGTTTTTTGACATAATGGTTCATCTAGTCGTTCATCTTGTGAAAGAGACACAACTGTGCGGACCAGCTTATATGAGATGGATGTACCCTGCTGAACGTTATATGAAAATATTAAAAGGGTACGTGAAAAACAGAAGTCGACCGGAGGGTTGTATTGCCGAGCGATACGTTGCTGAAGAAGCGGTTGAGTTTTGTACTGAATATCTGTCAAATGTTCAATCAATTGGACTCCCCAAATCTCATATTGTCGAAAAAAAAGAAGGAAAAAGGCTAATTGGAAATAAAGTTGTGACAGTATCAATGGTCGAACGGGATCAAGTGCACTTGTATGTTCTGCACAATGAGATTGAGGTTGAGCCGTTTGTTGAAATGCACAAAGTTGTTCTCCGAGATTTAAATCCAAATAGAAATGAGAACTGGATAGTACGAGAGCACAATCGAAGTTTCATACCGTGGTTTAGAGATCATATTTATTCAAAGTATCGTTCAGATCCTGCTTCAGTAACAGAAAGGTTGAGATGTTTAGCCTATGGTCCATCTGTAATTGTACTTTCTTATAGCGCATACGCAATTAATGGATACACATTTTATACCAAAGAACAGGATGATAAAAGTACTATGCAAAATAGTGGTGTAACCTTGGTAGCTGAAGCTATGCACATATCAAGTGCGAATGACTTAAATCCGAAATTTGCAAATTTGTCATATTTTGGGGTTATCGAGCGCATTTTGGTGTTTGATTACGCGAAGTTTCAGATTCCTGTATTTGGTTGCAAGTGGGTTGAAAATAATAGTGGCGTACGAATGGATAAGTCAGGATTTTTGCAAGTGGATCTCAATAGGGTAGGGTACAAAGATGAGCCTTTCATTCTAGCCTCTCAAGCTAAACAAGTGTTCTATGTCAATGATCCGACAAGTACGAAATGGTCTATAGTGCTTTTATCTAACAAAATAGTTGATGAAAAAATTGAAGATCAAGGTGATATTGGTGTTGGCATTGAATCTTGTACAAGAAACGATCAAAATGAGAATGAATCTTGTATTAGAAATGATCATAATGAGGGTATTTGGATCAATCCAACCGTCCGCATTGTTAAGAGACGCGTAGTACACAAACCTACCAAGAAAAGAAAGAGACGTTAGTGATAAAGGTAATAGTATACATAGTCCGACTAATTTGTTTTATTCAATTTGGTGCATATTCTCGTTTTGTACATAACTTTTGAACCATGTATCCGCTTGTTGACTTCTTTACATGTAACTATACTATTTTGACGATTCCGGAGCTGCTCATGCACTTATCTTTACATTTCGGGACTATTTTTTTATCGGTTTTGCTTCTGCCCGTAATCAAAAGTCGGGCTTAGGGTCTGAATTTCGGAAAACCGACTTTGTTTTTGAGTCCGTGGCGACGTTTTACCATAGCCATGTAAATTTCGTTCAATTCCGATAACTTTCTTTTTTACGCTTATTTTGATTTGTACCGATTTCGTTTCCGATTTACTTGTACATGCATGGTTTGACTTCCATTTGACTTGTATAGATTGTTAGCTTATTAATAGTGTACTAATGTGCTTTAGTTTGTTTGATACAGGTTCAATGGCTTCAGATAGAGATGCTCCACCTGAAAACCCACCTGAAAACTTACAAGAAAACTCACAAGAAAGAGTTGCTTCGGATACAAATGCTCCACCTGATACTGAAGCAAAAGAGGTTGCACGAGGCATCACTATTATGAGGAGTATCATACGACATAGAGACCAAGGATTAGTGTACCGATTGGAATGGAATTCTGATAAACAACCAATTGGTCCTAATTCTGCAAAGTTGACAAGTTATATTGGTACACTTGTCCGTATGCATATTCCGGTCTCCATAGCTACCTGGAAATCGAAAACGAAAAATTTAGAATTGGAGGAGAAAAAACAAGCGATTTGGGAAGAGCTTCAGGTATATATCATATATGGTTAATTGTTGTTATTATCTTGACGATAAATTGTTTAAATTATTTATACTAACACACTATGCGTACGTTTTTTTGCAGAGGACTTTTGAGATACCAGATGAACGTAAAAGCTACATACTTAGTTTGGCCGGCAAGAGATATAGAGGGTGGAAAAGTTTTTTGACAAACACCTATCTTAAGGATAAAGATGGAAAATTTCTTGAAAATGCACCGGGACGGCCAACAAAGTATGCGACCTTCATTGATGAAGCAGATTGGGCTGAGTTTGTAAAGCAAAGAGATGAAGCTTTTCAGAAAAAGAGTGCCACGAATAGGGAGAGAGCATCCAAACCCGCGTATCCATACAAAAAAGGGCGTTTGGGATATGCACGCTTAGAGGATAAAATTGTAAGTAAATAGAAATTCGATTTAATTAATTGTCTACATGTGCATGTTTTAATTGACGATTTTATCGTTTGTGTCAATGCATAGTTGGAGGAGACTAAAAGTGAGGAAGCTTCACTTCCTGTACATGTGTTGTGGAAGGAAGCTCGTGTGGGCAAGAATCACGCTGTCGATCCCGATGTTCAGAGAGTTTATACTGAATGTGTAAGTATAATACTATGTCTTTAATTAAATCAAATGTTTTTTAATATATAAATGACTTTTTATCTCCACTAATAATTATTTAAATGTAAATGAATTACAGGAGACCTTGTCGCAATCGGCATCCACCGGTGAGGAGAGCGTACTTAGTAGAGTACTAGATGCTCCCGAGTATCCCGGTCGGGTGAGGGGTAAGGGTCATGGTGTGACTCCAACCTCTTTTTACAAGAGTCCTAGGAGAAGAAATCCTTCAAATGAAGAAGTGTTGCAAAAGTTGGCGGAATTGCAAGCACAAGTCTCTGAATTGCAAAGAGATAAAGAGGCGTATATGAGAGAAAAATGCAACACTTCATCGGTGAAAGAAACTAGTGATAAGGCTAGTATCAACTATCAAAGGAAATTTCCCGAGGTAATTATAATTTTTTTTCCTTTTAAATTGTTCTATTTTATTAATGATAATGACTTTATATTTACTATTGGTTTAGGGCATTTCATCTTGCCAACTATACTTATCGGAACCGAGTTATCGACTAGTTGGCAAGGGAAAAGTGCACAACACTTCGGGAGATTTACTTCACCACAGACCGCTCCCGGATGGACACCTGAAAGTATCGGTGGATGTTGTATTAGATCGTGATGCGATTCTACCGGTACCTGACATGGTCTCAGAGACGACATTGCTGCGAGATGCAATAGGATCGTTTGTTGCATGGCCCTCGGAGCTCATTACCATTAGTGATGAGGTAAATTGAAAACGATTATGAATCATTTAGTTTTCGAATGTCAATTCTAAACCGTTTATTAATTATGTTTTACATTTTATTTTTAGACTGCTCCTATAAAACCCGCAATTAAGGGTAAAGGGATTTTACAGGAGGAGGAGTCTGTTGCATCGCTAAAAGAGGTACATTTAAAGTGTTAATATATAATCTGAATCAAAATATGCATGATTTTATATTTTACCTAACTTATATGATTTTTAGGCATCCGCTCGGGAGTCACAACAAGTGACGCAGCAGGTTCGTAGCGTACCACCCAGTGGTCCTCCGAAGCAAGCGGCAAGAAAAGGCGGTGCTTTTGTGCCTCGATACCGGGCGACACTCGCAACAATGGTTGATATGTCCGATATGAAGGATGGTGCTTTACGGGAAATCGATATGGATGAAAGTGTCTTCGGTATTGAGTTCAAGTCACATATTACAATTGATGACTTGCAAGAGATTTTTAACCAAGATCAACTAGGCGTCAGTAATATGCATTCATACATCCGGTAATATTCACTCATCCGATATATTATTTAATTAGTCCCACAATATAATTTATTTACACTTTTCAATGAAAAGAATCTAATGTTTATTATGTTTTTATTTAAGGTTGTTGTATGACAGAGTGTTGCGCGGGACTGCATTGTCTAACAGATTCCGGTTCGTGTCTTCCGCCCATTGCAGCGGAATGGAAATTGTTTCGGATCCGGAATCTGTTAGACAGCGCTTAGTCGATAGATTCATGTCCACCGGCAATACAGAATGTCTGCATCTTTGGGCGTATAATACCCGACCAGTAGGGTTAGTTTCTCATTCTTTATTCATCTAATCTCTGTTTCTTTAGTGTATAGCAATATTTTCATATAACCTATTGTTTTAATTTATAGAGCACACTGGTTGCTGCTTGCTATCAACCCGATAAGGGAAGTCGTGTATTATCTGAATTCGGTAAAGGGTGAATGGACCAATTATCCGGCCATGAAGGAAATCGTTGATTTGTAAGTAGGATCGTTCTAAATATATATTCGTGTATATTTATATATTTACTTATTTGTGGGATTGATCTAAACATATGCTTTTATATATTTGTTAATTAGATCAATACAAGTATTCCGTAGTCAACGGGACGCACAGGTATCCCGGACTAAATCAAACAACATCACCTGGATCGAAGTGCAGGTACATTACTTTTCACAAATTTGCTTATAATATTTATGCTACTTGGTAAAACAAGACAACTTATATAGAATCTTATTTGTTTTTCTATGTAGTGTCCGCTACAGCGTAACAGTTCAGACTGCGGATACTTTGTATTGAGGTTTATGAAAGAAATCATTCAGGCGAATCAATTAGAGATTCCTCCCACGGTATAAAGTTATAACTTAAGATAATTTCATATAATTTATTACATTTACCTAAATATATTATTCATATTATGTTTTTGTTTTATAGTACCTTGACGAATTCCGTGCTGCTGGGTACTCGAAGCTAAAGTTAGAAGAAATCAAAGAGGAATTGTGTCAATTTTATATTAAGCTATTTTTCATGCAGATTTGAACTATAATATTGTTGATTTTGTAATGATGTATATATATAATTTTGTAATGATGTATATATATAATTTTGGATATTATAATGGTATATATTAGTATATATATTGTCTTACTGATGGCTGAAATAATATAGTCGAAAATATATTACAGGTCGAAAATATATTACAGGTCGAAAATATTACAGGTCGAAAACATTACAGGTCGACTGGGAGGATTAAATTATAGGCTGCACATAAAAATACCTCATTTAGCAACTACAGCGCTTCTAAAAAGCGCTCTTAAAGGTCCACATACTAGAGCGCTTCTTAGTAAAAGCGCTGGCAAAGACCAGTAAAAAAGCAAAAAAAATTAAAAAATTACGCAGCATACAAAAGCGCTTTTGGAAAGCGCTCTGGTAGGCCCCCCTATGAGAGCGCTTTTTCTGGAAAAAGCGCTCTCATAGGGGGGCCTACCAGAGCGCTTTCCAAAAGCGCTTTTGTATGCTGCGTAATTTTTTAATTTTTTTTGCTTTTTTACTGGTCTTTGCCAGCGCTTTTACTAAGAAGCGCTCTTAAAGGGGGATCTACCAGAGCGCTTTTTCCAGGAAAGCGCTCTAATAGGGGGTCCTACCAGAGCGCTTTTTCCAGGAAAGCGCTCTTAAAGGGGGGGTCTACCAGAGCGCTTTTGAAAGCGCTTTCGTAGCCTACGCCAGCGCTGGCTATGGCAGCGCTTTAAAGCGCTGTTAAAGGCCAAAAAAAGCGCTGTGAAAGCTGTTCCGTGTTGTAGTGTTCGTTGCAAGGGTTTTGAACTTTTCAAAAGTGAGATGGTGTTAGTTTCATAAAAAATTATAATGTTGATTACGAAACTATGATTTGAAAAAAAAAATTATGACAACATGATTTTATATGTGCTTGTGATTAAACACAAAAATGGATGGAAAAAGTTAGTTAGATTTGAATCAAGAACAATTCGTGATTTGAGTTAAATGAGCAAGTGAAGTGGAATAAGAAAGAAAAAATGTAACTCATTTTTCATTTGATTCAAATCAAGAACAAACTCTAATTCGAATCAAAGATCTCATGATTCAAATCAAGTGTAAATCCTGATTTGAATCAATTCACACAAAGCTAGTAAAAAAAATATGAAAAATTGTCTGATTCGATACAGGGGTAAAGTCTGATTCAAATCAAATTGGACTTAATGCCAGAATAGCTCGTGCGTGTATAAAGGTAACGCAAACTTGTATCTTAAAGCCACATATTAATAAACTATGAAATATAAAGTTTGTGTTGAATATAGAAACTTTATTTTAAAAATTGTGTAATAATTTTATTATAAGTCTATAATTATTTTTTTTTAATTATTTTTTTAACACAAACTTTCTATCTATAATTTTTTAACATGCATAAGTTAACATTATTGTATTAATAATAATGAATTTAACTTGACTTTGACACTATAGTATAATTAACCGTTGTATTTGTTTGAACAGAAATGATAAATCAACACAAAAAACAACTACAACTTATGATACGGTTATTGATATTTTTAATATTGTTTGTTCCATCTTAAAAAGCATGCAAAAGCTGAATTTAACTAAATTGCTTTTGCCTAGCATCTCAATAGTGTGAATTACATAGACTAATAAGAACATAAGTTGGAAACACGTAAGTGAAGATTATTTAAATATCAAAGCCAAATTTAATACATAAACATAATAAGATAGGATAAGATGCTTTGGTTCCCTTAGGTTACATGAACACCAAGAAAATCAAAGAGTAACTAGATGGATAGATGGATGACATGTCTAAAGATACTTAAACATAATAAGTATCGACATTTTTCTCTCTTATTCTGGTATACAGCCATCATAAAGTTGGCTGTAGAGGATCAAAGTTCACTCTTATTCATTACACATACATTCATTATTGTTTAATTCTGTAACACGGCATTCAAAGCTGCCGAGACAGATTCGGCTATTGCTTCGGAAACTTGTGTCACAAATCGAAGAGCAGATTTTTGAACATACTTTTTTATCCGATTGCTGTAATCATTTGTAACATCATTAAACCTGTCCCAAAGCATAACTCCTCCATAATTTGGAGTATCTTTAATGAAAGGAAGAACCTTAGTAATGAGTTCGTCTGGTGTTATATAACCACCACTTGGAGCTGCACTAGGTGATGCTGGTAATCCCAAGAAAACAGTATTATTTGGTAGAACCAACGATGTCCAATCATGCCATGATCGTAACAGCAATGTAGCATCAGATCTCGCACTATCAAACTGACATGGAGGGTTGTTGTAGAATTGAACAAATATATAATCAAACAAGCCAGTTCTGATAGCTTTGTCTAGATAGTAATCTGGTAGAAAACATTGTGGGGCAGCAGACAAGTAAAAGTACCTGTTTTGTTGTCTTATGTTGTCAAGATTTCTAGCAAGGTCATCCCAATAAAGATTTGTACCTCCTTCAATATCAAAATCAATACCGTCTAAGGTAACACGTCCAAGTGGACCCAATCGACCACTAAGGAAGTTAGCATAGAGATAATCACTAACTTCTTTAGCATCATTTGGTGAGCTAAGAGAGTAGGGTCCAATAGCACCTCCAAGGGAAAGTAAAACTTTGATGCCCTTTTGTTGACAATATGTTATTTCGGGTTCGAGTTTTGTGCATGGACTCCAGTCACCGCAATGACCGGCAAAGTTCCAACTTGGAGGTCTTCCTGATCCAAAGACATTGAGGAAAGCTAAGAGCACAATCTTGTAGTTACCAGTGTCACATGTTGATGACAGTGTGCCATCTCCATTGTTTTGACCCCAGTAGATGGCAATGCCGGCATCATCACTTGATGATGCTTTGACAGTGAATGAGGATATTGTTAAGACTAACAAAAGGATCAGTGTTTGCATTTTGGAACTCATAATGTGCTTTTTGTGTTTAGCTGGGATGATTACTGTAGATCCATTGATTAACCCTTTTATAGAGTTCTTATGCTAAGGTTGTGCAAAGTTTTAAAAAACGTGTTACCTTATCATAAAAAAACCGGCCGACATACTATCAAAATAAATACATACTGGTAAATATTTTTAAACTCTTAAAATTCAACTTCAGTACATCGAGTAGAATTTTGGGTCAATCACGTTTGGACGTGTGGCAAAAATGAGGATAAAGTGAACACATGTGGTACTTTGATTGGTTATTCTAAATTCTTAAGAGTGATATTTAGGTTTTGCACTTATCCAAAAAAGATTTTACTCACGTTTGGTCCCTAGCTTCGAGTCGGCAATAGAGACGTTCACATGCAATAATAGTTTATGCTCCGCATTTTCGTTGAGTTTTTAAATGATAAAGAAAAAGTTACGTAGTATCACTTTGAAACATGATTTTTTAAATAATTTTAATGAAGTGATTAACCAATATCAGTTATTGATGAATTGTAGGAATGATTTTCATCATGAACCCTAACTAAAATAATTATTTGATTAAAAGGTGTAACATATCTTAATTTTATATATTTATAATTAGAAAATTCTTTGCTCACCTTCCAACCTTCTAGGTCACCTCTGTGAAAAATCACATATACCCTTGATTTTGGAAATGCATTTCTGAAATGCAAGAAAAAAGTGTCTTCGGAGATGCATCTTCGAAAGTGCCTTTTTTTTTTCAAAATTTGTCTTATTTCGGAAATGCATTCCCGAAAACAGCATTTCGGAAGTTCCTTTCCGAAATACTGCGCGTTTTGCAGATTTAGCAAAATAGCCCCCCTCCCCCATTCACTTTACCCTAATCTTCTTCCAAACTCAGTCTCTCTTCAAGTTTTCTGCAAAAGCAAGTGTGAAGTATTAGAGATTGCCAAAATCTTCTTCCAATCTCAACCTAAATCATCTCAAACTCTATTAGTGGTAAGTTTATCAATTTTTTTCAATTTTTAGATCCATTATTCATATCTCTATTAGGGTGTTTAGAAATTGCAAAAATCACATTAAGGTAGGTTGGTACTGCTATTTAGCTTGTTTACAATGAATAGAAGTAGTTTTGATTTAGGGTTTTGGGGTCTGCCATGGAAGTTGCAGAAAACTTCATCGCAGGGGTGTTTCGGAAGTTCATTTCCGAAAACACCACCATTCCCAGTTTCGGAAATAAACTTCCGAAGTGTATCAGAAATGCAATTTTTTTTAGTTTTTTCTGTTGTCCCGCATATTAATCGATTTCAATTGTTTTTAGGAACATGTCAGGCAACCAAGCACGCATCAGACAGGGTAGAGAGACCCAGACTGCGTCGGCTAGACGCGAGCGGGCGGCGGCGCAGCTGGCGTCAATGCAGGGACGGGAGCATGGCCGGGGACGACGTGTGCGAGTTCCCGTGGAGATGGACGAGGGTACCTCTACATCTGGATCGAAGAGTCGTCTGGCTCGGGTATCTTCTTCCCGCCAGTGAGAGGAGGAGGAGGTGGAGGAGGAGGAGGAGGAGGAGGCAGTGACATACCACGAGGCGGAGGAGGTACCGGATGTTGACCCTCCACACAAGGAGGAGGAGCAGGAGGAGGGCTACCCGGGAGGGCCAGTGACACTTCCGTGTTGCTTACCTACCACGAGCACGTCGCTCGGCGTATCTGGGAGGGAGAGGTATTTTTTATAATTTGCCCGACTATATTATTAAACCATTTATAATTTAGCCATTTATTCAATATTTTCTTAATGATCTATTTAACATACTTTTTTATTTGTTTTTTTTGTAACAGGAGAGAGAGCCTTTGAAAATGGTGAACCACTTCCGGAAGGTTTTCAGTCTGTTTAAACCAACTGCTGAGTGGTTTAACAACGCGGTGAGAGCTTCAGGGCTTAGTGGGCTCTGCATGACGGGGTATACTACCATCAGCCACGGCATGCAGGGGGCCTTTGTGGAGCGGTGGCACAGGGAGACGTCTTCTTTCCACTTACCGGTTGGGGAGATGACGATCACCTTGCATGATGTGCAGTGTCTTCTCCACCTGCCGATCAGGGGGGCGCTGTAGCACCACTCCTGGATCCAGAGGATTGAAGCCAGTCAGTGGATGACGCTCTATTTGGGTATGGAGCCCGAAGTTGCTGACTATGAGTGCATCACGACATCTGGGCCTCATATCCGGTTCACCACACTGAGCATTTATTTCGAGCACCACCTGGTGGCGGCGGCCGAGGCCGAGGATGCGGATGACGACCTATTTACACATTATCACCGTGGCTGTGTTCTCCGATGCTGGCACATGTTTGTGGTAGGCGTTGCAATCTTTGTGGACAAGAGTGCAAGGTACGTCGACGTGACCTACCTCCGCTACTTCATGGACTTGACTACCGTTCACCAGTGGAACTGGGGGGCAGCTACTCTAGCATACCTATACCAGAAGCTGAATGAGGCCTCCAACTGGAGGACAAGGCATTTGACCGAATCCTGCACACTACTTACGGTAAGTTTCATTTTAATTGTTTCGTATTTATTTATGTTTCATATTTATTTTTAATACATTATCGTGTTTGTGTTTCAGAGCTGGATCATCTCTTACTTCTCCCACATCCACGACTTCCACATTAATCATGAGTACGATGACGCCATGACCAGGGCCGCCAGATACGTTCTCTAGAGGGGGAACAATGCAGTGAGACCATACAGTAGGTACCTCGACCGTACGATGCACGATGACGTCACTTGGAGGCCATTCAGCGACTACACTCATGTTGTCCCCTTTGACGACATATCTTTATATTCTGGCTGGTTGGCATGCGGGACCAGCACCATGGTGCGGTATCTCCCTGAGCGGTGCATGCGACAGTTTGAGTATGTGCAGATGATACCCAAGTCACCTTTTGAGGATGCTCCCGACACGGTGACCCGAGTGCAGCTCACTGGCATATTTGAGGATTGGGAGCGTCATGTGGTACCGGAGGAGCATCGTCGCATTCGGGTTACCCAGGACTGGCACAGTGTGGAGGGGTATGTCACTTGGTTCTATCGGGTGTCACATCCTCTGCTGAGACCCGACGCTCCCGGCGCTCCTAGGCCAGCACACGAGGAGATCCTGGAGAACCAGCAGGGCGAGGATGACCATGCTATTGATCTCCTGCCGATCTGCCAGTGGATAGAGATGCTTGGGCGGGACGCGTTGGATCGAGGTGTCGTTCATCAGGGCGGTCCAGAGGCAGTCACCGTGATGGAGATGATCGTCACTGATGCGGGCCGTGCGGCGGCATACAGGCGGCAGAGGAGGTCCAAGGGAGAGAGGGTTAGGCATATCCAGTAGGGGTCCGGGTTTTTTTTTTTGTTTTCGGATTGTATCTCTCGCACACTATTACTATTTGGATCGACTTGTATATATTATTTGGATTTGATTTATCATATTAGTATTTTCTGTTTATATGTCGCTTATTTTATTTGGCGTTTTCCTTTAATTAAAAATACGAGACTGTTTCGAAAAACATAAAAAAAAAAACACAGTTTCTGCATAATTCGGAAGTTCATTTCCGAAACCCCCCAAAATCTGAAAAAAAAAGTGTTTTTGGAAGTGCATCTCCGAAAACACCCCCCATTTGGTGTTTTTGGAGATGCACTTTCGAAGTCTGAGAAAATTTAAAAAAAAAACTTCGAAAATGCATTTCCGAAGCAGGGGTAAAGTGGGGTTTTTGCTGGGGGTGACCCCCATAGGGAGGTGGGTAAAGAAATTTTCTTATAATTTAGGTTGAATTATTTTTTACAAATTCTTTAATATCCTTTAATTTTAATGGCTATCGATCCTCTTAGGATATGTTTGTTTCGGTGCTAGAAAAAAGATTCCTGAAAATCTGAGGTTAGAAATAGTTATTTCTTCGTTTGGTTTTGGTAGATGAGAAAGAAAAAAAAGTGTCTTGGAATAAATTATACCCAAAATATAAGTTATTCATAAAATTTTAACTATTTATTCCTATAAAGTTTTGTTGCTCCAGTCTATACGTGCAACAGAGAAATCACACTAAATGATTAATCGGTCTCCGCAACGGCGCCAAAAACTTGATCGGGATACTTTATAAGTTATCGGGATACTAACTGCAAGTATACACACTATAAAAAATGTTTTCTGCAGCGACGTGGACTACACGTCGTAACGTGCAAAATCACGTGGCAACCAAAAAGTAGCGACGTGAGCAGATATGTCGCAGGAGCACGAGTGGCAACATTGTAGCGACGTGGAGACCACGTCAGAAAGTAGCGACGTGAGACAAACGTCGCAACATGTTTAAATAGGAAACAGCTCCCTGCACACACAGCATGTGTGGCAGGTGTGGGAAAGTGTGTTTGTTGACCAATTTAGCGACGTGCTTCCCACATCGCTACATTAAATGCTTTTTTTTTTTTAAAAATTTATTCACGCTAGATTTGTTTTGTTTTATATATTTTATATAATTATTTAATATATAATAAAATATATATAATAAAATTTATATAATAAAATTTATATAATAAAATCTATAAAAACTAATTTATATAATAAATTTGTATAAAATAAATTCATATAATAAACTTTATATAATAAATTCAATTAAATAAAACTAAAAATTTAAAACTAATATTTTAATGAATTAAAATGTAGAATATTTTACATAAAAATAAATTTAAAACAAATAAAATACAAAATGTTTTTAAGAGGCATCATCCGAAAAATAATTATCCGGATTAAAATCATCAGCCACTCCGTCATCCTCCGGCTCTTGAGGAGGAGCATTACTGTAATTTCCACCTCCTTGCATAAACCGTCTCATCTGCTCCTCCATCTCAGCTTGCTTCTTCATAATGCCCTCTATCTGTCGCGCATGCTGCTCCTCCATATCAGACTGCTTCTTCCGCATCATCTCGATCTGGGCCTCACTTTCGCGTCTCGCCAATTGCCTTATTAATTCAGTTTGTTCCTGTGTCAGATTTGGTTGACGCGATCCACCCTCTCCATTCTGAACTCTTTGAAACAGATTGTGGTCACCACGTCTATAGCTGGCCGCCAAATTTCCAGCACCAAAAAAGAAACCATTAGGTCCTTTTTCTTTAATAACCTCACACCAAATATAGTGATCAACATCCGCGTTAAGCGGCTCCCCATCTACTGGCATGAATTGAGGATTATTTTCCAGAAAAATGGCAAGTCGGCTATCATAATCTTCCTGCACACATATTCAATAAAAAAATTTAAGTTAAATATTTAAATGCATATTTAATTATACTAATTAAATATGTACATACTATAAATTAAAATATATTAAAAAGTTTCCACGTGATTTTTACGCCACAGCTTATGATTTGCCACATGATTTTCACGTGGCAATTTATCAATTGCCACATGAAAATATTTTCACGCCACAGCTTATATGTATAAAAATATTTTCTTTTTAATATTTTATTTTCATAATTCATAATATAAAAATATTATCTTTTTATTATAAACATAAAAAATTAATTTCTATATATGTAAAAATTAAATTTATAATAAAAATTAAATTCTATATAAAAATATAATATTGACTGAAGAGGCCGTGAATTTTACTACTCCAACTGTTGATAATATTGTGGGTACTAGTAAGATTACGAGAAGTGGAAGGATCTTTTCACCAGAAATTTCTCCAAATGTTGCTACTAATCCAGTCCAGGTCCCTGTTCCTAATCAAGATATCAACGCTCGAGGCAAAGAGCCACAAGTTGAACCAGTTCAAATACCGGTGGAAGTCACTATTGAGGATCCATCAAAGCAAGAAATGGAGGAAATATTGAAAATCATCTGCAAGAGTGATTACAATATTGTCGAACAACTAGGGCACACTGCTTCAAAAATCTCAATGCTGTCTCTGCTAAAGTATTCAGAAGCTCATGCCAAAGCTCTGATGAAGTTCCTGAAAGCTGCACATGTGCCACAAGAGATTTCAGTCGATCAATTTGAAAATTGTGTTGCCAATCTAACAGTGAATAATGGTCTCGGTTTCTCTGATGTTGATCTAACCCCTGCTGGGAAAAATCACAATAAAGCCCTACACATCTCTATTGAATGTAATGGCACCACTCTATCTCACGTGCTGGTAGATAACGGTTCCTCTTTGAACGTGTTACCAAAAAAAGTACTGGAAAAGCTTGACTTCGAAGGAATTGTGTTACAACCAAGCGATGTTGTGGTAAGAGCCTTCGACGAGTCAACAAGAACAGTGTACGGAAAGGTGAAGCTCCCAATCAGAGTGGGCTCTCAGATCTTTGATTCTACCTTTTACGTAATGGAAATTCACCTAGCATATTTCTGTTTACTAGGACGCCCTTGGATACATGGGGCAAATGCTGTAACTTCTACCCTACATCAGAAGTTGAAGTATCCAGTAAAAAGAAAGATTGTCACAGTTTACGGCGAAGAAGGATATGTGGTTAGCCACCTGAGCAACTCCAAGTATGTTGAGTTGGATGACGAATTCATCGAAACTCCCTGCCAATCTTTTGAGGTGGTCTCTCCAGATGTCTCTACTACCAAACATATTTCTGCCACTCCAACTACAAAAGTAACTCCAACTATGGCTTCCCTCAAAGATGCCAAAGCTGTGATCGAAAAAGGTGGTTGCACAGTATGGGGACAGCTCCTCGATGTGCCTTACAAGTCCGATAAGCTAGGCCTGGGCTATGCTAATGGAAATCAGAAGAACAATCAAAGTCCTCGTTCTGAAGGACTAATGTCGCACTTCGTCAGCCAAGGAGTAAATGCTATTGAAGACGATGGAGTGTTCTTGAACCATATCATTCAGCCATATCCAAATGAAGTTCCACCCATTTCCATGGAAGTTTGGGATACTTTGGGAGAACCAAGCGGCGGGTATGATTTTCTAGTAAAGTATACTGCACCTCAGAGTTCTTTTATTGCTATGGAAGACATTACCCTAACTGGATGGGGTGATCATTTTGAAGATAGCAAAAGTTTCACAAGTTCCATCACTAAGCAATACCAAGGTCCACCTAGTCCAAAAGAAGTTTGGGATACACTCGAAGAACCACGTGGCAAGTATGACTTTATGGTGAAGTATTCTGCTCCCTTGAGCTCGCAGATTGCCATTGAAGACATCACCCCAACTGGATGGGGCAACCATTTCGAAGAACATATGACATTCACAAACCCTGACGCTCTTGAAGAAGTTGGGGAGACACCAGATAATGAGAATGATTTTCTGACACAATACCCTTTTCCCCAGAATGCAGAAGTCTCTCTTGAAGACATCATTCCAACTGGATGGGACAATCTTATCGGGTATCTCGCTCATCCAACATAGATATCTCAGCCTGGGCTCTCGTATCCAGCAGAGTATATTACTTATCCCGAAAGATCACCAGCTCATTTCCCCACCAAAGAAATCAATGATGTGGAAGATGAAAAAGACAACTGCAACTGGAGCAGCTGGATACTCCCTGCTCACAACAATGGATTGAACAACTGGGAAGCTGAGGATGTGATCTCCTTTGATCAGGAGTAAATGCAATTTCCTGTTTTCGTTGTTTATATTGTTCAAAGATAAAAATGGTTCCTGTACTATCGAACCATGAACTTGAAAGCCGTGTGCCTTGCCCGAAGTACACTGGTCCTTTTTATAAGGTTTTGTCATACCATGATCATGTTCATTCAATAAAATCATGGGAAGTTTGCATATTCAAATTTTGTGATCCTTTTTCTTTCTTTGTTTTATTCATTTTTCAAATAGTTATGTGTTCTTACACACACCCACATAAATAAATGCAGATTCACATTCACTCTGGATCCTGTTGATAACGATTCTGTTATTGCCAGTCATGACTTTGAAAATCCGATCTACCAAACTGAGGACGAAAGTGAGGAAGATTGTGAAGTACCAAGAGAACTTGCAAGGCTGTTAGAACAAGAAGAAAAGACTATACAGCCGCATGAAGAACCAATTGAGGTTATCAACTTGGGCAGCGACGAAGAAAAGAAAGAAGTCAAGATAGGGGCTGATCTAGAAAACAGTGTCAAGCAAAGACTGATTCAAATGTTACAAGACTACTTTGAGATATTCGCCTGGTCCTATGAAGATATGCCTGGTCTTGACACAGACATTGTGGTTCATCGCCTGCCAATCAAAGAAGGTAGCACTTCAGTTAAGCAGAAACTGCGGAGGAGTAGGCCCGATATGTCAAAAAAGATCAAAGACAAAGTTGAGAAGCAATTCAATGCTGGCTTTCTGAAAGTTGTGAGTTATCCTCCTTAGATAGCTAACATAGTGCCTGTGCCTAAAAAAGATGGGAAAGTCAGAATGTGTGTAGACTACA
Organism: Vicia villosa; assembly: GCF_029867415.1. Classification (NCBI taxonomy): domain Eukaryota; kingdom Viridiplantae; phylum Streptophyta; class Magnoliopsida; order Fabales; family Fabaceae; genus Vicia; species Vicia villosa. The sequence goes on from NC_081183.1 coordinate 105,000,655, forward strand.
GAGATCTGAATCGGGCAAGCCCCAAAGATGATTTCCCTTTACCTCACATCGATGTACTAGTTGACAATACTGCACAATGCAAGGTATTCTCCTTCATGGATGGATTCTCAAGGTACAATCAAATCAAGATGGCACCCGAAGACATGGAAAAAACAACCTTTACAACACCCTGGGGAACCTTTTGTTACAAAGTAATGCCCTTTGGTTTAAAGAATGCGGGAGCTACATATCAGCGTGCAATGGTAGCTCTGTTCCATGATATGATTCATCAGGAGATAGAGGTATATGTCGAATATATGATTGCAAAGTCCAACACCGAAGAAGAACATCTGGGTCATCTACACAAGCTGTTTGACAGACTTAAGAAATACAGGTTGCGACTGAATCCGAACAAGTGTACCTTTGGAGTAAGATCCGGCAAACTCTTAGGTTTCATCGTCAGCAGCAAAGGTATTGAGGTTGATCCTGCCAAGGTCAAAGCCATTCAAGAAATGCCTATACCCCGTACCGAGAAACAAGTCAGAGGATTCTTGGGACGTCTGAATTACATAGCCAGATTTATTTCCCATATGACTACTACTTGTGTGTCGATCTTCAAACTGTTGAAGAAAGATCAAGTGGAAAGATGGAATGACAAATGCCAGTTAGCCTTTGATAAGATCAAAGAGTATCTCCAAAAACCGCCAATCTTGTTACCACCTGTGGAAGGAAGACCTCTGATAATGTACCTAACTGTGTTAGAAGATTCAATGGGGTGTGTACTGGGGCAACATGACGAGTCCGGCCGAAAGGAGCATGCAATCTACTATCTTAGCAAAAAGTTTACCGATTGTGAAACAAGATACTCACTACTCGAGAAAACTTGTTGTGCCTTAGCATGGGCGGCTCGCCGACTAAGACAGTATATGCTAAATCACACCACTTTCCTGATCTCCAAAATGGATCCTATCAAGTATGTGTTCGAAAAACTTGCTCTCTCTGGAAGAATAGCAAGATGGAAAATGATCTTAACAGAGTATGACATCCAGTACACTTCACAAAAAGCAATCAAAGGAAGTGTGGTAGCTGATCATCTGGCTCATCAAGCAGTGGATGATTATCAAGCATTAAACTTTGACTTCCCAGATGAAGACATTATGCTAGTCACTGACTACAAACAACCAGGACCGGAAGAAGGACCCGAGCCGGGATCCCGATGGACTGTGGTTTTTGATGGAGCTTCTAATGCACTTGGCAATGGCATCGGAGCTGTGATCATTTCTCCTGCAAGAGGTTATACACCTTTCACTGCCAGATTATGTTTCAATTGCACTAACAATATAGCCGAGTACGAAGCATGTATTCTAGGTCTCAAAGCTGCAATCGATCTAAGAATCAAGTTCCTGGAGGTCTACGGAGACTCGGCGCTGGTAATTTATCAAGTCAAAGAGGAGTGGGACACGAAGCACCCGAATCTAATTCCATACAAAGAATATGTGCTAAGTTTGATTCCTTAATTTGAAGAGATCACTTTTGAACACATCCCGCGTGAAGAAAATCAACTAGCTGATGCTCTGGCTACCATGTCATCCATGTTCAAAGTCAGGTGGGACAACGAGGCGCCGATGATCACCATTTACAGACAGGATGAACCAGCCTATTGCAATGAGATTAACACTAAAGGAATGGAAGAAAAACCATGGTTCCATGAAGTAAAAAGATATCTCGAAGGTCAGGAGTGCCCTGAAGGGGCATCCATTAACGACATAAAGTTTCTAAGAAGATTTGCTGCCAAATTCTTCCTAAGTAATGGAACCCTATAAAAATGCAACCATGACTCGACTTTACTTCGTTGTGTAAACAAGAAGGAAGCAGAACAAATTATGGAAGACATACATGATGGTGCCTTTGGTACTCATTCAAGTGGACATACAATGGCTAAAAAGATCCTAAGAGCAAGTTATTATTGGTCTACCATGGAGACAGACTGCCATCATCACTCCAGAACCTGTCACAAATGCCAGATATATGCCGACAAAATACATGTACCTCCAGTCCCGTTAAACGTCCTGACGGCTCCTTGGCCTTTTGCAATGTGGGGTATTGATATGATTGGAGAAATCAAGCCTACTGCCTCCAACGGACATCGTTTTATCCTAGTCGCTATTGACTACTTCACAAAATGGGTAGAAGCAGCTTCATTCGCTTCTGTCACCAAGAATGTTGTGGCCAGGTTTATCAAGCATAATCTCATTTGTCGGTACGGCATCCCTGAAAGGATCATCACAGACAATGGCACAAATTTAAACAACAGAATGATTACTGAACTCTGCACACAATTCAAGATCAAACGTCATAATTCCTCTCCATATCGACCAAAGATGAATGGCGCGGTGGAAGCTGCCAACAAGAACATCAAGAAAATCATACAAAAGATGACAGTAACCTACAAAGACTGGCATGAGATGTTACCTTTTGCTCTTCATGGTTATCGCACATCTGCGCGTACTTCAACAGGGGCAACTCCATTCTCCTTAGTCTATGGTATGGAGGCAGTCCTTCCAATTGAAATTCAGATTCCTTCCCTAAGGATTATGAAAGAAGCTGATCTAGACGAAGACGATTGGATTCAAACGCGGTTGGACCAGATAAACTTGATTGATGAGAAGAGACTCGCAACTATTTGTCATGGTGAGTTGTACCAAAAGCGCATGATCAAAGCCTTCAACAAGAAAGTCAAAAGTCAGGCATACCAAACCGGTGGCTTGGTTATCAAATGCATCATCCTACCACAAGGTGACCCCAGGGGCAAGTGGACTCCCACTTATGAGGGACCATTTGTAATCAAGAAAATATTCTTCGACGGTGCCATGTTGCTTACCACTATGGATGGCGAGGATTTCCCACACCCTGTAAAATGCGGACATAGTCAAAAAAATACTTCGCTTAAAGAAAAGCTCGCTAAGTTGAAAACCTGAAAGGGCAACTTAGGCAAAAAAATGAACGTCTCGGTGGATTGAAAACCTGAAAAAGCGATCCAGGAAAAAATTAGAGACTAAATAAATATTATCCCGGTAGGCTGAAAACCTGAAAAGGCAGCCAAGGAAAAAGTTAGGGAATAAAGCGTACAACTATGTTCCGTTCAGCTGCCTACTCACCTTCAAGGTTCAACACATCAAAGACACCGATCAGTCCAACTACTTTCTTCCAACAAGTGAGGGATGAGATGCTCGAAGACAGATTGGCAATAGCAGAATTGAAACTTGACTGGATTATTTTCACATAGCTATTTCTCTACTTTTCAAAGCTTTATGACAATTTCCTACTACTAGGATTTTTGTCTCCTTGTACTAATCAGCCTACCATGGCTCTTTTTCAAAAATCAATGCAGCTCATGCTCAAAATCAACATTTTCACTTTTTGTGTTTTGAATACGTAAATGTCCCAACGATAATTTTGAATGAACATGTGCATTTGAATATGATTGATGTTTACAGGAAAAACAGGAATAGCATTCAGGTAATGTCCCAATCATCTGGACATCATCTCGAAACCAGCATCAGAAGAAAAATCCCCAACAGAAATGCATTTCTCAGCAAATTCCTCGATGAGATTTTTCTCTCCAACAAAGTGATTCGAGAAATCTTATTCCCCAGCAGGGCTGTTCAAGAATGCTATCCCCAGAAAGTGTGGTCTCCACACCAGGACTTGGTCAAATAGTGCATCGGAGGATTATGCATCTTCCTCATTCCCATTTCAAAGGGCATCAAAGTCAGAACTTTCAAAATACCTTTCATCCCCGAGAGGTAGTCAAAGATCCTTCAACAGAGCACCCTGGTTCTCAAAGAAGGTCCCCAGCCGAGTATACTCGAACAAGACGACAAAAAATCATCAACGATCACAATGCCTTCATTTCCAAATGGCTAGCAGGGATTTATTTTCCCAACCAGAAGCTTGATACGCTCAAGACTGCATACATCATATATCATATATCATACATCATACATCATACATCATACATCATACATCATACGCATATTCATACACAACATATAATGTTTCATGACAAACGCATACATAACATGCATATTTCTCCTTTAGTTCGAGAATCTCATACATTACATACATCACAACATTGCATATCACTAACTTGATTTTTTCAGGCGGACGGATATCTTCAGCAAAGATGTTCTCAATCACATACAGTGTTCCCCTGAATTCTATTTTAGACAAGCAGTCCTCTCAGATATAATCAAGCCGAAGATTCATTCTGAAGAGATCTCTCTTTCCAAATCACCTATCAACTCAAAAACAAGCAACACAGATCTAAAGCTGATGCCTCATACGGTTCCTTAACGATCTACCATCAAAGATCTAAAGCTGATACCTCAGACGGTTCCTTAACGATCTACCAACAAAGATCTAAAGCTGATACCTCAGACGGTTCCTTAACGATCTACCATCAAAGATCTAAAGCTGATACCTCAGACGGTTCCAGAACGATCTACCATCAAAGATCTAAAGCTGATGCCTCAGACGGTTCCACAACGATCAATTTTCAAAATCTAAAGCGGAAAATTTTTGGACAGTTCCGTAACGATCAACCTCCAAGACTTAAAGCGGTAACCTCGGACGGTTCCGAAACAGTCAACGCAGAGGTTTTCAAATCCTTCATCAAGATATAATCATTGGATTCATTCTAATGAACAAACCATCAACACATTTTCCAGATGGCATCTGAAAGTCCATCCCAGGTAATGTTTCGATCTGCCAACAAAATTTCTCAGACAACATTCAAAAGCAATTTCCAACATCTCTTCCGGTGGAGGTAAGTGCAAATTTTCAGGGCATTTAAAATATTCAATCATCTTCTACCTTCAGATTTCAAACAATCTCTTCAGGTTTAAGAAGATTGAATAGGGGCAACTGTTATACCCCAAAATTTGCCCGCATCTTTGTTCAAAAAAAGAAGGCAACAGACTTCTGTCTAAAAATTGGGAGTTTCATATAATCTTGGATTTTTATTCCATAAATATCCTAATTTATGAATACTTGGTTTTTAGAATTTTTCTTATACGGTATTTTGGCTCGCTGTTGAATTCATTCTTACACGAACGCCAAGTACTGTTTATTACTTCACACACGCTATTTATTTGGGATTTATTTACAGATAAATAGTACTGACGCAATTGGCACAGAAATAAATCTTTTGCAGGCGCAGAGTCCGGGGATTCAGACTGTACTGGTAACAAGTAAATTATTATTAACTTTTGTTTCCCACTAATTTTTGTACTATATTCTATTATTTTCAAAATCTTTTTCAAATCTCTTTCTTTCAAAATCAAATCCTAACTTTATTCTATACATCTCTTTTTTCAAACCCTACCATACACTTTCTTTCAAATCCTACTTCCACTCAAATTTTCCTTTTTGTACGGAATCACTTCATTCCCCAACGTCTCTATCCTTATTTTCATTCTATAAATACCTCTCATTTTTTCCATAAAATCTCACATCAAATTCTAACTCATCTCTCAAATTTCTACTTCATATTCATTCTCTCTTCTTCCCCGACAAAAATCGCGAAGCGGATGGAAACTTGTTTTCTTATGGTCATCACCGTCGTGGTGGTAATCATGTCCTTCTTCTGTCTGCATAGTCCTGAAAAATGTGGACCTGAGTTGTTTACACTCCCAATCATCTATATGTTATTATTTGTAGCATGGGTTATTAATCGTCATTCTTAAAGTTTGTCGTATCCTTTGTTTTTTGATAACTGTGGTGTCGTTTTTTTTACCTCCCCGTTTCACTTGGGAGGACGGCACGCTAGACCCTTCACTCGAAATTTGGAAGGAGAATGCGCCCGGGGTGGGAGGAATTTTGTTTCAGTTCTTCCTACGATATCACACGAACTTTCTTATTGTCCTACGAGTAGGAAAGGGAAAAAAAGATCTCAACTAAACCCTAAGAGTTTGCTAAGTGTGAGGATTTCACCTAGACTAGAAATTCTGGAGTCCGCGGGGTCGGTTATACATAGGGAAGTGTTTAAACACCCTACATATCTGTAGTACTCTACAGGAACCTTCTCTGTGTCATTTGTGATTGTGTTTATTGCTAATGATTGGGAAAGTTTCTCCTTTGTGTTAGGAGAAGGAATTGAATTGATTAAAGAAAGACAGAAAGATAGACAAACTGACTATTTTTGGTATTTTATTAGCTCGCTGAGATTCCTTGTGAACCTCATGCCTACATATCCCTAGTGGAAGTCAGAGCTTAATGTAGTTCGGGGAACTAACTAGGGAAATTAATGATTTTTGGTGCCTTGCTTAAAGCTCAAGGTTGAAGCTTGAATTAAATCTTTGTTTACAGTAAAGAGACATGAAATCATCTTTACAGAGAGGTATTTGTACTATTCTACCACAAACATCTTGAAAGAGTGACAGAATAACTGGATTCATTTCATTAAGAGAGTGACCTTACTTGTGTGTTTGCAAGTATGCTAGTATCTCTTGAATGAAAGAAAGATGCTCATCCAAATTAGGGAAAGTGTACAAGTCTGGGGATGTGCCAGAGCATGTCTTTCAGAGTCCTAAATGGGAGACTTTGATTGAAATTGAAATTGAAATGTTGAAATGTTTGTTTGATTGAATGTGGTAGAGTAGTAAAAATATATCTCTATAGAGATAAGCTATGTCTATCTACTGTATGAAAGATTTGACTTTAGTTGGCTTGTATGAGGCCCAAGCTTGAGGCTTTTTGATTTATTTATTGACTTATGAAATGATAACTCTACTGAGGAGAATTTAAACTAGGAGTTTTTGGTGTTCTGTACAAAGCCCAGAGTTGAGGCTGACTCTAATTGGAGAGTGTTTATTTGATGGATTTTATTTAGTGTTCTGTACAAAGCCCAGAATTGAGGCTGACTCTAGCTAGGGAAAACATTATTTTCTGCCTTGTACAAAGCCCAAGGTTGTGGCTGACTCTTAAATAAACTGAGTATGGATGACTCTATGGGGAAAAGATCCTAGGTGTTAGGAATCTTTGACACATGAAAATATGGTTTAATCTGCCTTGTACAAAGCCCAAGGTTGTGGCTACTGAATGATGAAGAACTCACTGGGGAGACTCTATTATCTGCCTTGTACAATGCCCAAGGTTGAGGCTGACTCTTGACAGGGGAGTTTTATCGTTTGGTGCCTTGTATGAAGCCCAAGGTTGAGGCTAACTATTTTTGTTGGTTTTGACTCTACTGGAGAGTTTATTTGTTAAAAGACTGTTTTTCTTTGGAAGCTAACCCTTTCCAGGGATTTTGACTCAGCTGGAGAAAATTGTTTGTTAAAAGACTGTTTTTATTATGTTTTTGGAGACTGACCCTTTCCAGGGATTTTGACTCTTTTGGGGAAATTTTCTCCTAAGAGAATGAATCTTTGGATTTGAAGGATTGATTTTGGAGGCTAACCCTTTCCAGGGGTTTTTGTTGAAATGAAGGAATGTGTTGGAGGCTAACCCTTTCCAGGGATTTTTGTTGAAATGAAGGAATGTGTGGAAGCTAACCCTTTCCAGGGGTTTTTGACTGAAATGAGTGGCAGAAAGATTATCTAGTGGAGACTTCTTGTTTAAAGCCCAAGATGAAGGCTGACTCTTACTGAGGATAAGCAAACATGGATCCTAGAATCTGCTAAAGAAAATTGATGAAGATAAGGGTGACAGAGACTGTCCATGTCTCTCATTCCAAAAGTGTACTCAATGTAAAATCGAGACAAACTTAGCTTGTTAAAAGTCTGGTTTAAATTGGAAGAAACTCACCAGGGTAGACTAAAAGGTAACTAAAGACCTGTTCCTATGTTTATAAGAAACCTGATGGGTCCTTGTATACAAGCTCAAGAGGAAGCTGGAAATGCTTTTAAGAAGCCTGTGGGTCCTTGTACAAAGCCCAAGAGGAGGCTAATCGAGGGTCCTTGTTATAGCACAAGAGAAAGCTATGTAGTTTTGAACTTATTTTGGCTCTAAGCAAATGGGTAAGAGGTTTCACCGGGAAGAATTCCTCTTTGGGTGGATGTGTCCTATTTTTTTGGATTCTAAGGTTTTCGCCAAGATGTTTCACCGGGAATAATTCATCTTGGGGGTTTGAACTACAGATCTCTAATTAGGAAAGAGCCTTCACCGGGAAGACATTCTCAATCCTAGGTCATATTCCTATAATATATATATATATATATAGTTTAACTGTCCTAGGGTTTACACTCAAACGTAGTTCTAAAAAAATATATGTACAGTTTATATTTGACAGTAATTTAAATAAAGACTGTAAATTGAAAGCTTGTAAAGCCTAACCTGGATGGAGTGGAGGCCTTTGAAGAAGTATGTACAAAGCCTTACCAGTATTTTTGTTGTTTTGTTGATGACAGTTGAATATTTATGATAAACAGTTAAGGGTTTTTGAAAACAGAAGAAGTGAAGATGGACAAAGGTCACATAGGTATCTGAAGAGTTTCACCGGGAATAATGCCCTTCAAATACCAGAAGAATGTTTTGAAAACAGAAAGAAGATTTTGAAAATACAGTTTTTGAAAACAAACTATGAAAAGAAAGAAGGTGTTGGGTCTTACACTCTATTAGAGGCCCACTTGAAAAATGATTTACTGTTTATGAGAAACAGTTGAAAATGATTGAAATGATATATAAGGTTTTGTTGTTTGAAAACCCTTAATCATCTGTTTGATCGGAGATTGAAAACAGTTTTTGCAAATTGACAAAAGTCAACTTAATTAAGGCAAAGATGAAATCTATACCTAATTAAGACCTAAATAATTAGGATTTTATCATAAAATTATTCACAAAGTAATTAGGTTAAAACAAAATGAAAATATATATTTTAAAGTATTTGAGAAAACATTTAAAACATACTATTTTAAACCTAATAAAAATATATGAAATAAATAATGTTTTTTATGATTTTTTTTTATTATTTACAAAATAGACATATTAAATAACAAGTGTGTGAAAAATGAAGTGAAAATGATTTAATTTGATAGGTTAATTAATTGTGTGAAGTTGTGAGAAAAGTGAAGGAAATAAGTGATAAAAAATAATGTTTTGTCACCTAGAGGGATTGAACTCACGCCCTCCAAGTCACTAACCCAAAATAACACCACTGGGCCAACGCGCGCTTGGTGTTATTGTCACACATCCAGTTCATTATATTTTCAAACAAGTGGTAAATCATGGAAAAATAAAAGAAACAAAAAGTCTGGGGCGAGGGGGATTCGAACCCCAGACTTGAGGCATGAGGAGACTAAGAGCGCATGTGTGGCCACTGGGCAAGTTATTCAGTCGTTTATGAAACACCTATCATTAAATATAAAATAAACTCTGCCCTGAGGTTTGAAATTTGCGCGCCACCACCATTGTCATCTTCTTCCTCAAGCTCCAACGATTTGAATTTCTGAACTCTCTCAATTCTCAACCATTTGCAATGATATAAAGACCAAACTTGCTCTAAATTCACTCACGATTCTAGATATGTAGCTATTATGAATTTATATTAACTATATCTACTGAATTATCTAAAATACGTGAAGAACCCTAAAATTTGGAATTCAAATTAAATGACTATACTGAAGCATAAATGACTGATGATAGAGGGTTTTTAATCCTCTTATGATGCTGAATAGAATGGTGTTGAGTTTTAGCCAGAAAGATACACGAATCAAAGAGATGGAGTTGAGAAACTTACCTCTGAAAATGAAGGTCGTGAGGATGTTAGAGAGCACCTGGGTTTGTATGAATGATCCCAAAAGCTTCCTTGTGACTCAGTGATGCTAACTGAATGCTTATTGTGACTTCAATTCTCCTGAATTGCTCTATGGACCTCCCTCGATTTGAGCTTCAAGTGGACATGGAGAGTGATGAATCTTGAGTTACAGATGAGCTGCAGCCATCTGAACAGCTTCACTATGACCAGAGGAACGTGTCTGGATGCTTGGCTTTGTTGGAAACCTTCTGAATTGCTCTATGGACCTCCAACTGCAACAGCTCCAAAGTGAGAGCAACAATGGCGTTCCTCCACTTACAGAAGTGATCCAGGTGCTTGGATCACCTCAAATGAACCCCTTTGTGATGTTAGAATGCTTACTTTCCAAAGATAAGTTTTGGTTTGAAGAAAACGATTCTTCTTGCCAAAGAACTTTGAAAAACCATAAGCATGAGAAGAGAAAGAGAAAGCAAGGAATATGGTTGCTTTGGTGTGTTTTTCTACTGAGGTATGCTCTCCTATTTATAGGCAAATGATTTAGTACTGATTGAGAGGGTGAGCTTGCTTAGTGAAGTGAATTTGGTTTCTTAGCCATGAAGAAATTTCAAAGAATATCCAAGTGTGATCATTGCATTTTTGAGCCAGCTCCCTATCCATTGATTCTATCTGATCTTAGGGAACATTTCAGATACAAAGTGATCTCTAATTGGTTGGTGAGAATATTCCTTGGGTGATTCATCAATTTGCCATAAATTCTCAAATGTAATCATTACATAATCACATGTTCTTGTTTTAGGAATCTTCCTCAATTATCATGGCATGGTGAAAATGAATGCATGGCATGTTTTCAGATGTGTTATGGGTCGTGTAGCATCCATAATTGAGGTCATGTGCACAAAATTGCAAAGTTCAAAAATGATGCATGACCTATAATTTCACTTCATGAGGCCAACTTTGAACAAGCATAACTCCTAGCTCAAAATGAATTTGGAGAAGGTTGAACACAATTTGGAAATCCCTAAACATCTACTTCAAATCATTAGTTTGGAGTTTCTTCAGAATCCTTTGGCAAATATGTGAAAAATGAGGCCAAAGTTGGAAGAAAACTAGGTTAAAACACTTAGAAAATTTTCTAAGTGTTTATGACCTAAAACTCCAAAATTTCCAAAACTCTTAAATGATTGATTTTTTGAAAAAAGTTCCTATGTAAGATGTTGTTTTATTTTGCAAGATCTACAACTTTCATGTTGGAAGTTTTTTGAGTTGTGTAGGTGAAATTTTGAGTTCCCACAATGCCCTCAAAAACCCTAATTCCCGACTTTTTTGCTCCTTGGTGAATCTCTTTGAATTTCTTTGGTCAAATGACTTTAATATCCATATATTGATGATATTGATCCTTGAAAGTCATGGTTTGACCAAAAATGTTAAAAGTCAAAGGTGATCCCATACAGTTGACTTTTTCCATATAAGGTGAGATTTTGGGACTTTTGTGTAGAATCAAGATCTTCTCCTCAGATGAGTGATGTAAATGGATTATATTGAGGTAGTAGATGTTCTTGAATCATGTCTTGAGTTTTGGATCCATGCCTCTGATTAAAAGTCAACTATCCTGGTGAATTAGGTCAAAAACCCTTGATTGTCGACCATATGAAGATAATGACTGTAGACTTTGAATTGAGGTGTGATGTCCAGTGGATCTTGTCATATGAGCTATTTGAAGATGATTGATGTCTTTGAATGATCCCCTAGGGCTTTTTAGGGTTTCCCAAAGGTGATCCCTGATTTTAGTCCTTGATAGGCTAAAAAGAACCTAGTCTGGTGACCTGAGTAAACCTGTACTCAGATGACTGGGTGTCTAATCAATCATAGGTGAAAAAATGAAACTCTTGAGTCTTATGATTGTATTAGAGACTAATTCTTCTATTGATTGATCCTTTGCCTGAGTTTTCTTGTCTTTGAACATCCTTGATTGAATGCCAGGCTGCTCCGGGTACTTGCTTTGACTTGATGAAAACCCTGAAGATATGTCATCTCAGGGGGGTCAAAAATTAGGGTATGACAGATGCCCCTATTTAAGTTTCTTTCATCTGGAGGGAGAGAGATTGATATCTCGATCTCTCCTGCGTGAAAGAGACTTAAATATCAAAGAATGCCCGAATTTTGGGCGCTCCTGAGATGTTGTAATTGATAAAATCTTTGCATGACTTGATCCCGTTGTCGCACTTGGCGGGGGATGAGGAGACAAACTTCTGTAGAAATACTTGATGTGGACTCTGGTGAATGGATGGCAATGTCGGATGCGCAATCCATCTTCTTTAACTAATTGTTGATACTTAGAAAAAGGCAAACAACCTCCCCCTTGTTTCGGATGTCCATATCTCGAAACTGGTCTCAGTCGTGTTTGGACAATATCTCAGATAAAGAGAAAATTTCCAAAGGTTTGTTTCCTCATCAAACTTCTCATCAGCACTTGGAGATGAGATACCATTTGACGGTAGTAGAGAAACTTCAAGGGTTTGTTTCCTCATCAAACTTCTCATCAGCACTTGGGGATGAGACGCCATTTGATGGTAGTAAAGAAACTTCAATGGTTTGTTTCCTCATCAAACTTCTCATCAGCACTTGGAGATGAGACGCCATTTGATGGTAGTAAAGAAACTTCAATGGTTTGTTTCCTCATCAAACTTCTCATCAGCACTTGGAGATGAGACGCCATTTGATGGTAGTAAAGAAACTTCAATGGTTTGTTTCCTCATCAAACTTCTCATCAGCACTTAGAGATGAGACGCCATTTGATGGTAGTAAAGAAACTTCACCGTCTTCCCTTTTGACTTGACGTCTTTGAAAGAATGTCATATGGCCTCATGATCTTTTGAGGGGCTAATGACTTTGTTTGAAGGCGGACGAACTGTTTTCGGGGTGAAAACCGCCATTCGTCGACTGATGCCGGGGAACCAACAAACTGTTTTCCTAAGAGGAAAACTGCCATTCGTCGACTCTGAGGGGAACTAACAAACTGTTTTCCTAGGAGGAAAACTGCCATTTGTCAACTCTGAAGAGGATGAAACATCCCAGAAACAGACAAACTGTTTGAAGAAACTGCCATTTGTCGATTTCTTGAGTATTTAACAGACAAACTATCTTTCCTTGGGGAAAGACTGCCATTTGCCAATTGCTAGGGGAACAAACTGTCTTCTACTAGGAGACTGCCATTTGTTGACCCTGCCGTGAAAGAAAGTGAGCAAACTGTCTTCTGCTGAAAGAGACTGCCATTTGCTAACTTTGTTGAGGAATCTTTAAGCGAAACGAACTGTCTTCATGAAGAAGGCTGCCATTCGTTACTTCTGCTCAAAAAAGTAAGTGAACTGTCTTTTGCTGAAAGAGACTGCCATTCACTGACTCCGCTGGGGATCATTTGTCGATCTGCTGGGAGATTCTGAAATATTTTCTTTGACGGAAAGTGGCATCTCTTGATCCTGCTGGGGAAATACCAAATTGTTTTCCAGGAGGAAAAACTACCACTTGTCAATTATGTCGGGGAATCCACACTTCTTGGAGAAGAGAACCGCTCATCGGCCCTGTAGGGAATTCCAAAATGCGAAGCAGACTATCTTATCTGAAGAAGACTGTCGAGTGTCGCTCTGCGGGAGAATCTCGGCTGAGGAATTCCAAAAGTGAACAAACTATCTCTTTGAGGGAGACTGCCATTTGTTGACTTGCTTGGGGAAGTCCTTGTGTATGAATTGTCGTCTTGAAGGAAAAAGTTTCTCCAGAACTTACAGGGGAAACTTGAGTTCATGCCTCAAAGACTCGGGCATTCACATGATCAAAGCCTGACTCGACTATGCAGTTACAATGTATGCATGAATATTATGACAATCATAAAATGTAAAGTGAATGTGAATAGAATTGTCGCGGATGAAAAATCCTATGATACGACTTGAATCTTGTTGATCAGATAATGTCCTCTTCTTGTAGTTCGAACTCTGTTGGGAATACCTGGTTATCAGTTGTCCGCTGTCCGAAATGAGTAATATGAATTGAAGTGAAGATCCGTCATCGGGAGATGTTCGCAAAGCGACCTCATGGGGAAATCTTGGTTCCCGGAGTCTCAACCGTTCTCGGAGCAACTGTTTGCATTCTTCCTATTGTTTGTAAACCTCAGAAAGAAATTTCACCTTTATTTTTGCAAGTAAATTCATTTTATTTTATGAAAACATTTGTTTCAAGAAAAATGACTGTTTAAATTTGAAATGCATTTCAAGAAACTGAATAAGACTAGATTGCAAAGAAAAGCACAAGGCTCAAATTATTATTTATGGAATGGTAATCAGCCAAATGCTTAATTCCATGGAGTATTTACAAAGTTGGAAATTGGTAATTTTTCGGGAAAAGGGCTACGATGAAACGTGACGACCGTTATCTTTCCCTTCCACTCCGAGTTGCGCTGTATTCGTGCTTCATAGAAGATGACCTACTGCTGATGAATACTCCGCTATGGATTTTGAATGATCGAGTTTGTCCTGAACACAGTTACTTGCCATATATCCCTAACTTTTGCGTAAACTACCCCTTTCGGGTTTTAAGTCTACCGGGATTGATTATTTAATTTTTTATGTCTCTAACTTTTGCCTGAATCGCCCTTTCGGGTTTTCGATTCATCGAGACGCTCTTTTTTGCCTAAGCCGCTCTTTGCGAGTTTTCAACTTAGCGAGCTGTTCTTTTGTTTATTTAGGCGAAGTATTTCTTGACTGCGTCGACGTTCACAGGACGGGTGAATTCTTCTCCATCCATAGTCGTGAGTATTAAGGCTCCTCCTGAGAAAGCTCTCTTGACCACGTAGGGGCCGTCATAATTGGGAGTCCATTTCCCTCTCGAATCTGTGAGAAAAGATTGAATCTTTTTGAGTACAAGGTCGCCTTCTTTGATTGTGCGAGGTCGAACTTTTTTGTCGAAAGCTTTCTTCATTCTTTGTTGATATAGCTGACCGTGGCATAAAGCTGTCATGCGCTTTTCTTCGATTAAGTTCAATTCATCGAATCTGCTTTGACACCACTCGGCTTCTGTTAACTTTGCTTCCATCAAGACCCTCATTGATGGAATCTCAACCTCTATTGGTAGGACTGCCTCCATGCCATATACAAGGGAGAAAGGAGTTGCTCCAGTCGAAGTACGTACTGATGTACGGTAACCATGAAGAGCATACGGGAGCATTTCATGCCAATCTTTGTAAGTGATGACCATCTTCTGAATGATTTTCTTGATGTTTTTGTTAGCTGCTTCTACAGCTCCATTCATCTTTGGTCTGTAAGGAGATGAGTTGTGATGCTCGATCTTGAATTCTTCACAAAGCTCCTTCATCATTTTGTTATTCAAATTTGACCCATTGTCAGTGATTATCTTGTTAGGAATGCCGTAGCGACAGATGATGTGATTCTTGATAAACCTAACGACAACTTATCTTGTAACGTTTGCATATGAAGCTGCTTCAACCCATTTGGTGAAATAGTCTATAGCTACCAAGATGAAGCGATGTCCGTTGGACGCTTTTGGCTCGATCATTCCAATCATGTCGATTCCCCACATGGAGAAAGGCCAAGGGGAAGAGAGTATGTTGAGAAGAGATGGTGGCACATGAATTCTATCGGCGTAGATCTGGCATTTGTGACACCTCTTTGCGTACTGGTAGCAATCTGACTCCATCGTCAGCCAATAATATCCTGCTCTCAGTATTTTCCTTGTCATGGTATGTCCATTGGTGTGAGTACCAAAGGAACCTTCATGTATTTCTCTCATGATTATTTCTGCTTCTTTTCTGTCAACGCATCTGAGCAGAACCATGTCGAAGTTTCTCTTGTACAGAACATCTTCATTCAGGAAGAATCTACAAGCTAACTTTCTCAAAGTCTTTCTATCTTTCTTTGACGCCCCAAGAGGGTACTCTTGCTTTTGAAGAAAGTTCTTGATGTCGTGATACCACGGTTTGTCGTCGATGATTGCTTCTACTGTGAAAACATGAGCGGGCCTATCCAGGCGCATAACATCGACCTGAGGAATGTCATTCCAATGATTTATCTTAATCATGGAAGAGAGTGTAGCTAATGCATTAGCCAAATTATTTTCTTCACGAGGAATGTGATGAAAATCTACCCTGTCGAAGAATGGTAACAATCTTCTTGCGTAGTCTTTGTAAGGAATTAGCCCTGGTTGGCGTGTTTCCCATTCTCCTTTGATTTGATTGATGACCATAGCAGAATCTCCATATACATCCAAGTGTTTGATTCTTAGATCCATGGCTTCTTCGAGACCCATGATGCAAGCTTCATATTCGGCCTCATTGTTTGTGCATTTGAAAGTTAATCTGGAGGTAAATGGAATATGGGTACCCTGAGGTGTACCAATGATTGCCCCAATTCCTCGTCCATAAGCATTGACAGCTCCGTCAAAGATTAAGCCCCACTGGGATCCTATCTCAGGTCCTTCGTCTGGTAGTGGCTCGTCGTAATCTTTCATCTTGAGGTATATGACGTCCTCGTCTGGAAAGTCGAAACTAGTTGATTCATGACCATTGAGTGGGTGGTGAGCCAGGTGTTCAGCTAGAATGCTTCCTTTCACGGCTTTCTGTGCGTGATACTCAATGTCATATTCTGATAACAACATCTGCCAACGGGCAATTCTCCCAGTTAAAGAAGGCTTCTCAAAGATGTACTTGATTGGATCCATATGAGAGATCAAACAAGTAGTATGTCGAATCATGTACTGGCGGAGACGCTTGGCAGCCCAGGCCAAAGCACAACACGTCTTCTCGAGCATGGAGTAGCGGGATTCACAGTCAGTGAATTTCTTGCTCATGTAGTAAATGGCATGCTCTTTTCTCTTTGTCTCGTCTTGCTGTCCAAGGACACAACCCATGGAGTCTTCTAAGACGGTTAAGTACATTATCAAAGGTCTTCCTTCCACTGGAGGAGACAGGATGGGTGGTTCGAGCAGATATTCCTTAATGCTGTCGAACGCTTTCTGACAATCGTCTGTCCAGACGCAACTTTGATTTTTCCGTAGAAGTTTGAAAATAGGAGCGCAAGTTGCAGTCATGAGATATATGAATCTCGAAATGTAATTCAGACGTCCAAGAAATCCTCTAACTTGTTTCTCGGTTCTGGGTGAAGGCATTTCTTGAATTGCCTTGACTTTGTCTGGATCTACTTCAATTCCTCGTTTGCTGACAATGAAACCAAGGAGTTTTCCTGAGTAGACACCAAATGTGCACTTGTTGGGGTTCAGGCGAAGCTGAAACTTCCGTAAGCATTGAAATAACTTTGTCAGATCCTGTATGTGATCTTCTTCATTTTCTGATTTGGCAATCATGTCGTCCACATAGACTTCCACTTCCTTATGCATCATGTCGTGGAAAAGCGTAGTCATGGCCCTTTGATAAGTTGCCCATGCGTTCTTTAGTCCAAAAGGCATAACACGATAGCAGAACGTGCCCCAGGGGGTGATGAAAGCTGTTTTCTCCATGTCTTCAGGTGCCATTCTGATTTGGTTATATCCTGAAAATCCGTCCATGAACGAAAAAACTTTGGATTTTGCTGTACTGTCTACCAACATGTCAATATGTGGTAAAGGAAAATCATCCTTAGGGCTAGCTTTGTTCAAATCTCTGTAGTCGACGCACATGCGGACTTTTCCGTCTTTCTTAGGAACGGGAACAATGTTAGCTAACCACTGAGGGTATTCTGAAGTGACGAGGAAACCTGCGTTAATCTGCTTTTGAACTTCCTCTTTGATTTTCATGGCCATCTCCGGATGAGTTCTTCTTAATTTTTGCTTGACCGGAGGGCATTCTGCTTTTAATGGCAAGTGATGCTCCACTATACTGGTATCCAACCCTGGCATATCTTGATAAGACCAAGCGAAGACATCTGAGAATTCTTTGAGCAGCTGTATCAAACTCTCTCTGATCTCTGAACTGAGCGAAGCTCCAATCTTAACCTCTTTTCTGTTTCCATCGGAACCAAGGTTAATGATCTCTAGAGGCTCATTGTATGGCTGAATGGCCTCTTCCTTTTGTTGAAGTAACCGTGAAATTTCCTTTGATATTTCTTCGTCTTCTTCTTCCTCTGCCTCGAATACAGGAAACTCAAAGTTTGGAGAAGTCATACGGTCGCACGTTTCAACGGGGTATTTTATGATTAATCTGCATATGTGTGATAAGTTTTATTTAGACAATGAGGGAAGACTCGGTGTATGCAGTTAGTGATTTTTTGATGTTTTTTTAGGGTGTTTTTTAGGATTACCAATTTCCGAAAAAAGAAAAGGAAAAACTAAACGAAAGAACAAAATGATATTTTTATTTATTGACAGTCATTTCTTGAAACAAAGACCCTATAAAACAAAACTCTATTGCTTTGGGCGAAGCAAAGAGGGACATTTTCCTAAGAAATAGTAAAATGTAAAGCCCTATGAAACATCTCTTCACCCTGGGCTATGGTGAGAGGACAAAATAACGGTGAAAGTTCCTACTTAGGAGTGCGAGCAACAGTTGAAACTTCAACAGCTGTCCAGTAGTGGCGAACCCCATTGTGCACTAAGTAATCTGGAACCTTAGGCTTAAGCTGGCCTGTGGTAGGTCTTGATTTACCAACCACTGTCTTTGCAACACTCAGACGATCTTCTTCTACTTCAGCAGACTAAGCGGTGTGAGCATACCCATTTCCAAGTGGAGTATGTCGGTTTTTCTTTTGAGGAAACTTCCAATCTTCTGAATGGAGAGACTCGTTGTCGGAGACACTTTCGAGATCATCCTCTTCTGTATTTTGGTCTTGCTCTTCTCCCAAGATGGCATTGACTAGATATGTGAACTCTAAATCCGTAGCCTCAGAAGGTGACTTGGGGATATAATCCTCAATGATGACTTCACCAGATGCTGATGATGAATAGCAAGGGTTATACATCTCTTTTGGCGGAAAGAGGTACTCAAAATCACTGTTCCATCCAGTTGGAACAATATCTTCAAGAGAGATTCTTGAACTTTCAGGAGCGGAGTATTTCACCATGTAGTCGAATTTTCCGCTTGGTTCTCCTAATGTATCCCAAGTCTCTTCCGGGATAGGAGGAACTTCTTCTGATGAACCATGACTTCTGGTGGTGAAGCTGCTAGTAACTTCATTACTGCTTGGTTGAGTCTTACTTTCAAATCCCCCCCGGCAACAACGTGTTATTTAAAAAAAAAACATTTTGGTAATTTTTTTGAAAAACTTGTTATTTTTGAATTTTTTTAAAAAATATATGGATATTCAAAAAAAAATTCCAAGTCTAGTCGTGACTGAATCAAACACGTATCCCCAAAATTCTACTATGTGTTGTAAATAGCGGTTATCTTAGCATAAGACCTGTATAAAAAGTCACTCATAATTATTATTTTATATATAATTAAAATAAAAGTTAAATATGATTTAAGATCTAATGGTTACGACTCAATGTCAGGGTAAAAATAGTTTATACTGTTAGTGTATTCCAATTAAATTCTTTCCATAAGGGTGTGTTTCGTTCAAATGAGGGGGAGGGGAGGAGAGGGATTTTAATGGAGGGGAGAAAAGGGGAGGGGAGGTCAAGGGATTTTTTTAATCATAGGTGTGTTTGGTTCAAATGAGGGGAGGGGAAGGAAGGAATTTTAATTAAAAATATGTTTGGTTCAGGAGGGGAGGGGAGAGGTTTTATTAATAATTTACATTTTTATCCTTATTATCTTATATAAGTGATACAATATGATATTCAAATGTGAAAAATCTATACATATTTTTTTGTTAGTAAAATTTCTAATATTGAGTGACTAAAAAGTTATAATTTACTACATAACGTTAAAAAATTGAGTTCACTTAATTCGAATAAAATGTTCAAAAATAAATTAAACTATATGTTGATAGCAACTTTGAAATCGTAATGAATTATTTAACACATAAAATACATAACATAATTTATTATTAAAGATAAACGGTTTAAATCTTTTAATAAAATAAATAAATTAAAATAAAAATTTTAAAATTTGATATAAAAGAAAATATGATAGGATACATAACAAAATTAGAAAAAAAAATATAAATAAACATAAAAGAGTTATTAAAAAAATAAAAAAAGTGAAATGATTATGATTTATATTGAGGACAAAAATTTCAAAATAATTTGAAGGTGGAGAGTAATTATAATAAGTTGATAGAAGCAATCGAGAAAAATCACATAGGAGAGAGCAATAATACAAAAGAAAATGAATAATTTTAAAATATTAAAACTAAACTGAGAATATTATAGTAATTATAATAATTTTTAAAATATTAAAATTGAGATTCCCTCCCCTCCCCTCCAAATCCCTCCGATTTGGAGGAACGCAAAAAGTGTGTTTTGGAGGAGTTTTGCTCCCCTCCCCTTCCCTTCCCTCCCCTCCCCTTATAAAATTTGAACCAAACACATTTAATTAAAAATATTCCCTCCCCTCCCCTCCATCTACCCCGAACCAAACACACCCTAAGAGATTAATTGTTATGCATTGTCAGTGTAAAAAGTTTTCAGTGTCAATTTGTCACAACCATTCATAATTATTACTTTATATATAATTAAAATAAAAATTATACATGATTTAAGATCTGACGATTACGATTCACTGTTAGTATAAAATTATTTTACATTGTCAGTATATTCCAATTAAAGAGATTAATTATTATGCACGTAAAAATTTCACTGTACGTCTATCACAACCATTCATATATATATATAGTTTAAAGGTAGTGCACTGACAGTGTAAACAAACTTTACACATACATCCAATCAAAATGCTTACACTTGCCATGTCATATTAGTTTTTTTTAATTAAAATTATGCTTTAATTGGATACATGGTTGTGATTGGTTAACAGTGTAAAAATATTTTACACTGTCAGTGCATATCTCTTTTTCTTATATATATATATATATATATATATAGGGGACGACTCAAGTGAGAACACTTGGTTATTATGAGAAATGAGAACAATGAATCACGACCATTAAATTTGATTTTAATGGACTGGATTGGTTTCTCTTTCTAAGATCCTTAATATTTAATGGACTGGATCTTAGAAAGAGAAACCAATCTAGTCCATTAAAATCAAATTTAATGGTCGTGATTCATTGTTCTCATTTCTCATAATAACCAAGTGTTCTCACTTGAGTCGTCCCCATATATATATATATATATATATATATATATATATATATATATATATATATATATATATATATATATATATATATATATATATATATATATATATATATATATATAGGGCATATCATATGAGAATGACATATTTATATGAGAATGTGAGAATGAATCTGAACCATTGGATTTTAAAATAAATGGTGGAGATTATAAGTGAATCTTTTTTTCTCTCTCATGCATCTTGAAATAAATGAAGTAGGAGAGAGAAAAAAAAGATTCACTTATAATCTCCACCATTTATTTTAAAATCCAATGGTTCAGATTCATTCTCACATTCTCATATAAATATGTCATTCTCATATGATATGCCCTCATACATATATATATATATATATATATATATATATATATATATATATATATATATATATATATATATATATATATATATATATATACATATATATATATACATATATATATACATATATACATATATATATACATATATACATATATATATACATATATACATATATATATACATATATATATATTTATACATATATATATATATATATACATATATATATATATATATATACATATATATATATATATATATATATACATATATATATATATATATATATATATATATATATATATATATATATATATGGGGACGACTCAAGTGAAAACACTTGGGTATTATGAGAAATGAGAACAATGAATCACGACCATTAAATTTGATTTTAATGGACTAGATTGGTTTCTCTTTCTAAGATCCAGTCCATTAAATATTAAGGATCTTAGAAAGGGAAACCAATCCAGTCCATTAAAATCAAATTTAATGGTCGTGATTCATTGTTCTCATTTCTCATAATAATCAAGTGTTCTCACTTGAGTCGTCCCCTATATATATATATATATATATATATATATATATATATATATATATAGGGGACGACTCAAGTGAGAACACTTGGTTATTAAGAAATGAGAACAATGAATCACGACCATTAAATTTTGATTTTGTTGATTTTAATGGACTGGATTGGTTTCTCTTTCTATGTTGATTTAAAATAAATACTAAGGATCATAGAAAGAGAAACCAATCCAGTCCATTAAAATCAACAAAATCAAGATTTAATGGTCGTGATTCATTGTTCTCATTTCTCATAATAACCAAGTGTTCTCACTTGAGTCGTCCCCTATATATATATATATATATATATATATATATATATATATATATATATATATATATATATATATATATATATATATATATATAAGTAAAATTTAAACATGATTTAAAATCCGACGTTTATGCTGTGAGGGTATTTCAACTTTCAAACTTAATAATTTTAAAAATTAGAAATTAAAATCTGTCAATTATAAAATAAAATTCTAAACATACTCAACAAAATTGCAAACTCAAATAAGTTATTATAACAATTAACAAAACATTATAAATGTAAGGGAGGATAAACATTTTTTTTTCTTTACGTGGTTTTAACGTCTATTGGATAAGTGGGGATCATACATTATTATTGCATATTTATGTCTATTGGCAACTCGAAGCTAGGGACCTAACGTGAGTATTTCTTTTCTGGGATAAGTGAAAAACTCTGTAATCACTCTCAGAATTTAGAATAACCAGTCAAAGAACAACATGTGTCACTTTATCTTCATTCTCGCCACACGTCCATTCGTGATTGAATCAAACACGTAAACCCAAAGTTCTACTATGTGCTGGAAGTTGATTTATTCCCACGTTTTAAATGGTGCACAACTTTACCTAGTGGTTGAGATCTGGGGTTTTAGAATGTGCTAAAAGCGGTATTTGTATTGTCACGTAGCAGTAATAATTTTTTTTTACCTTGCACAACCTTAAACCTTAGCATAAGACCTCTATAAAAGGGTTATTCAATCGATCTACAGTAACCAAACCAGCTAAACACAAAAAGCACAGTATGAATTCCAAAATGCAAACACTAATCCTTCTATTAGTCTTAACAATATCCTCATTCACTATCAAAGCTTCACCAACTGATGCCGGCATTGCCATCTACTGGGGTCAAAACATAGATGATGGCACATTGTCATCAACATGTGACACTGGTAACTTCAAGATTGTACTCTTAGCTTTCCTCAACATCTTTGGAGAAGGAAGAACTCCAAGTTGGAACTTCGCCGGTCATTGCGGTGACTGGAGTCCATGCACAAAACTCGAACCCGAAATAAAATATTGTCAACAAAAAGGTATCAAAGTTCTCCTTTCCCTTGGAGGTGCTGAGGGAACCTACTCCCTTGGCTCACCAAATGATGCTAAAGATGTTAGTGACTACCTGTATCCTTAGTGGCCAATTTGGTCCACTTGGAAGTGTTACCTTAGATGGTATTGATTTTGATATTGAACGAGCTACAAATCTTTATTGGGATGACCTTGCTAGACATCTTGACAATCTAAGACAACAAAACAGGTACTTTTATCTGGCTGCTACACCTCAGTGTGTTATGCCAGATTACCACCTAGACAAAGCTATCAAAACGGGGTTATTCGATTATGTACTTGTTCAATTCTATAATAACCGTGACTGTCAATATGATATAACAAATTCTGATGCTACATTGCTCTTACAATCATGGAATGCTTGGACATCGTTGGTTCTACCAAATAATACTGTTTTCATGGGACTACCTGCATCACTTAATGCAGCTCCTAGTGGTGGTTATATACCACCAAATGATCTCATTACTAAGGTTCTTCCCTTCATTAAACCTACTTCTAACTATGGAGGAGTTATGCTTTGGGATAGGTTTCATGATAATGGAAATAGTAATTACAGCAGTCAGATAAAAGAGTATGTTATAAAATCTGCTCTTCAGTTTGTGACACAAGTTTCCAAAGCAATAGCCGGATCTGTCTCGGCAGCTTTGAACGCCTTGTTGCCAAATTAAACTATAATGTATGTGTAATGAATAAGAGTGAACTTTGATCCTCTACAACCAACTTTATGATGGTTGTATACGAGTAGATTAAGAAATAAAAATTATGGTACTTATTAGTTATTATGTTAAGTGTCTTGGTGTTCATGTAACCTAAGGGAACCAAAGCATCTTATTATCCAATCCTATGAACGCCGTGTTTTCACTTTTCAACTTATGTTTTTTTTTTAAGCAAGATGTATTATAATAGAACGAAAGTTCTAGAATCTCGGTTACAAAAGTCGATAAAAGTTAAATTGAAAATTACACATCAAGTAGAATCTAGCTTAAATAAAATAAAATGTTTTTGCTAAACTCATAGAAGTTACAATTGCGATGTATAATTTTCTCGTCAAAAACAATTTAGTTAAACTAACAATTTAGTTAAAATCAGCTTTTGCATGTATTTTAAGATGGAACAAATAACATTAAAAATTAAAAATATCAATAACCTTATCATAAGTTGTAGTTGTTTTTTGTGTTAAGATTTATCATTTCTGTTCATACAAATACATATATTAGTGTCAAGTTAAATTATTATTATTAATATAATAATTTGTTTGATATATATATATATATATATATATATATATATATATATATATATATATATATATATATGTCATGGGCCCTCATAAATATGCGACCCTCCAATTTTAGTCTCTTTAAAATTTTTCAATGTTTTTTGCAAACTTTCTCGTCCTTAAAATTGGTCTCCCTCGTTAGTTTCCATTAACGGATGCTTACGTTGCACGCCACATGTCATTCCATGTCATTTAAGGCAGAAAAAAACTTTAGATTACAGGGGTTTTAATTTTGCTTCTGTTTTTATTCTTCTTACATTCCTCTCATAACCATTTCATCAAACAGATGTTGCACTAAAAAATTCATTTTCCCAACAATATTGTTTCGATTAATATTTAAAGTAGTGTAGACAAGCCACGCTTAACTTGAACTTGCGTGAACATTATTAAACTTGAGTTCGCATACGATTCTCATAATGGAAAAAAATAATTATTCAACAAATCACTTAACTATGCAATGAAATGCTAATATGCAAATGGAAGACCTTGTGCTACTTAGTTTGCATTGGTTATCCGTGAGAGATAATGGAGACTTTGAAGCAATATTTTAAAAATCGGATCGGACCGTTGGAACCAGAAACCGGTCAGGTAACCGGTCTGGTTTAACTATTGGATTGGATATGTCATTGAACCGGTACGAATCGGTAAAAACCGGTGTAAACCGGAAAAATCAAAAAAACCGGCGGTTTACTTAAACCGGTGATTTAATTGCATTTTTGTTTTTTTTTTTTGAAAAATTGATTTTCTTTTTACTTTTTTTTGAAAAATTGTTTTTTTTTTATTTTAAAAAATCAACAATAAAATTAAAAAAATAAAGTAATAATATCATTGACGACAAAGATGTTGCAGATGCGGTTGATTTTGTTGCAGATGATTTTTAATATGAAAATTAATGATTGTCTCCTCTGTAAAAAGAAGTATCTACAACACACCCAAGAAAAAGTGGAATTAAAACAAATCTCTACAAGGTTCTTCTTCTCCCTGTCACTTTTTCCACATACTGCTAGAAATATCAAGTACGTACGAACATGTTTCCTGGAATTTGTATTTAGTTTCCCAACATTAAGCTGAACTAGTTGCACTCCTAGAAACAAATGTGTGTTCAAGTGGTAGACTGTGCAAGCGATGCAAACGACTATTTTTATGCTTCTGGTTGAATGACTTTTTCTTCAATGTGATTTGAAAATTTAACACTTGGTGGCTGCAGACTCACAAAACAAGCTAAATAAACAAACATACCGGTGTTTTACAATGCATGTTAAGATCATCATTAATCTGGCTAAGTTGATCCTTTTCCAATTGTTCTATTTCAAATGCTTTCCTGTAGGCTTCTTTCACCTGAAAATATACAGACAAAAAGTCTTAATTTGATTAGTGTTTTCCTCTTATTTATAGTATCACTATTTTGCATATGAAAAGGGATACTTATATAGTTAAGAATGATAAAATGATCAGAGAAGAACATGTCAATCTCTGTCCAACAGAAAATGAAGAAACATGTGTTACTCACTTGGCTTCCATAAAAAAACAGGTTTGTCATTGACACCATCATTACTTGTTTCTAAAATGTTTCTAAGATGGGATAGTTCCTTCATAAGGTTTTGGGAAACCTCGTCAGCATCTAGCATCTCGTTTCTAGAAAATTTAAATGCTCTCAGGTCTCAGCTATTTGAAGGCGAAAAGAAGCGCAGTTTAAACATATGCAAAGCTCTCGGCATCTTCTGGGGTTTCTTCTCAAAATATTCATTCTTGGGAAAATGAAATTTTTTAGTGAACGCCAACTATTTGATGAAATGATTGTGAGAGGAATGTATGAAGAAGAGGAGGAAGAGGAGCAAGATTAACATGAAAAAAACTGATAAATTTATGGAGGTTTAAAATCCCCCACAATCTAAAGTTTTTTCTACCTTAAATGACATGGCATGACACGTGACGTGCCACGTAAGCCTCCGTTAGTGGAAACTAACAGGAGGGACCAATTTTAAGGATGGAAATGTTTGCAAGAACCATTGTTTGAAGAAAAATTTTGTAGGGACTAAAATTGGAGAGTCACATATTTATGAGGACCCGTGACATATTTTGTAAGCAAAGATTATATTGATAAGAGAACCCAAGTTCTCAAAGCTTGATACAAAAAAACCGGGTTGAAACCCGAAGAGAGAAAAAACTAAACGCCAATTGCGCCTTACGAAAAATAATGGAAAGGATTCCTACTAAATTCGTAAAAAGTACAATTGGGTTGCCTAATTTTCCCGACAAAAGCCCAACGCCAAACCAAAGCTTTCACCCCCAAACAATATCGGAAATATTTCATGTATCTCCCCTAAAAACGATTTCGTTTCTAGTCGTCCATAAATACCAAATCAGCGCCAACCACACTACCCCCTCTTTTCCTTTACGAACCTTAGATTTCTTTCCGAATTTGTACTACTTCATGAAACTTTCCTTGATGTCTTCCGCTTTATAATTGTCGAAACCAATCCACTCCGCTATTTCTCTCCACACCAAATTCACATTATGACACAGCAACAACATGTGACCACCAGTTTCTTCACATAAACAACAAAACACACAAGAAGTATTGGAAAAAGGTAAAATACCTCTATAAGATAAAGCTCCTCTAGTCGGAAGTCTATCTATAAAACAACGCCATCCAAAAGACTTTATTTTTGTGGGCACATCCATCTTCCAAACTCTGCTTAAAGCTTTATCGAACTCCTCTAAAGGACCGCACGGAATGTGTTCAGAATTTAGAACCGAGAACCTTCTGTCCATACTAGATGTCAACTGCACACATGTTAATAAATAATAAATAAATAAATTAGTATTGAAAAAATAAATTATAACCACTTATAATGAAACCAATGCACAATTTTTAAAACAAAATTTATTTATTCAACACAAACGTTAAATTTATGAGTTTCGTAACATGTGTCCTTAGGTTACAAGTTTGCATTATCTATATACATGCACGAGCTATTTTGGCATTAATTAAAAGTTCAATACTGTTAGGAAAAATTATTGTTCAGAGAATTCTTGATTTAATGTAAAATAACGTCTTGACAGCTTTGAACGCAATGTTACCAAATTACATAATCGCATGTGTTCGTCATTTGTGTTGTTGTGCACAGTCAAGTTTTTCGGCAATGAACAAACCACTCCAATCATGGAAAAGCAATGATGAAGAAAGGTTGATGTGTATGTCGAGCATTGTGTTGTTAAATCTAAAATTATATATGAGGTTGAGTTAATGATAAGGCAAATTCAAATAATGACGGTGTTGTAAATGATGAGTTAGGAATAAAGAAGGTGTTAGAGAATATGATAATGAAGAATATGATGAGGGAGAGAATAAAATAGGTGGTGGATATGGTGATAAAGAAGTTGATGATGAGGGAGGGAATAATAAAGGTATTGAAGGTAAGTAGATAATGATGCAGATGATGACTATTTTAAAAGTGATGGTTCTATTGATAGTGAGGATAATTGTAAAGAAGATTCTATGGACTTAGATTGGACAACAGTCCTACTGTCGCCCTCGGTTTTTTACCGTACCTCTCGTGGAGAGATACACGAACTGACTCTTCTCTTTTTGCTTTTGTGTTTTTGAAAATCAGAGAGTCGCCACCGACTTTTATTTTATCCAATTAAGGAAAGGTTTATAAAAGAAACAGAAAAAGACCTTTAAGAAATTCTGGGTAAGGGGGTTGGTTATACAAAGGGAAGGTGTTAGCACCCTTTGTATCCATGGTTATCCATGGGCTCTTAATTTGCTTAGCTCACTTGTTTTGAATCATTTTTTTCTCTTGCCTTGACATGCTTGTATGTGGTTTCAAATACTTTTATAAATTGACTTTGTAATGATCCTTGTGCGGATGTATACAAAGTGTTTTATCTTTCGAAAGATGTTTTGAAAAAAAAGAACGTTAACTTCGTAATGATCCTTGTTTGGATATATACCAAGTATTGTCTTTTTTGAAAGTTTTATTTTGAAAAACAACGGTATATGAGACATTTGTTTGTTTTGATTTGAGCAAGCAAATTAGGAGGTCTACCCTAAGTTATAAGGTCTTTTCCTATTTCCTTTAGAAAATTCTCCTTTCACCGGATGTAAACGAAAGTTCGATTTTGCATTTGAAACAGTAGAATTTGATTTTGATTTTGAAAAGAGTAAAAGAGGGATTACCCCAAGAGGTGCAAGTGTGATGGTGTTTTGATTCAGATATTTTATCTTTGAAGTTAGTGACCTAACGCTTCAATTTTTATCTTTGGCATACACGCAGTTTTATATGTACTGGAATTAAAATGCGGAAATGTAAAATGCGGAAAGTAAATCTACGCTATTACATCGATTGTGCGGGAAATGTAAACTACGCTATTTACATGAATTTGACAACCTATACACTTGATCTAGGAATTTAAATTGCAAGAAAATAAAAGAAATATTTTTGGATTTTTTGATGATTGATTTTAATTAGAATTAATGCATGATTAATTTAATTAAAATGTGAAAAAGGTAAAAATAAAATTTAAACCTAAAAATTAATTTTGAAATATGTTCATATTGATTGTCAATTAATTTTAAAATAAAAGTAATTTTTTTGGATTTTTTGAAGTTGTTTTTGAAATTATTAAGTTAAATAATATATAATTATGCAAATAATTACATAAATAAATAAAACTTAAAGAGAAAATTATCCTAAATATGTACAAAATTAGTCTATAATATATAAACTAAATTTAATATAAAGAACCATTTTTTTCTGATTTTTTTTTATTGGTTGGAATAATTAAAAAGTAAATATATAAATATATACTAATTAATTAAGAAAAATATTTTTATTATTAAGAAAAATAAAATATTTTTATGTCAAAAATTAATAGAATATTTTAGGAACCTAAAAATATTTTTATTATATTTTTTTGATTTTTGAAACTATTTTAAATTAATTTTGCAAAGAAAATAAAATAAAATAGAAAATATAAAACAAATGATTCTGTATGGTGGATAATAGATTCTATAGCATGGACTAGCAAGGCTAGAGCGTTGGATCTTGAGTTAATGAAATCTAATGGCTGAGATCATAGAGCTCATGATATAGTAGTGGAAAGCAATGCATGTGATTGGTCTGAGTTTTAAAACACACGCGCGCGTAAACCAACCAACCAGGGCAAGCCACGTCTTCGTCTTCAACCTCCAGACTCCTCTTTTAACAGCGTTTTTTTTTCAAAAGCGCTGTAATATGTGAGCATCAATCCTGCAAAATAACGAATAGGGGTAAACGTGTATAGAAATTTTTCGCGACCTGTCCATCTTATTCGTCATGATCTACTGAGTTCAACCGTGCCCTTGATTTGGTCTAATTTCTGCCTCTAACGAAAAGCCCTAAAATAGAGTTCAAGAACCCTAAAATGGTATCTTCGTGGATACGTGTTCAAACTTCAATTAACCATCCAGAAATGATCAGAACAATGAACTAAATTCAAATATAGGATTACATCTTGTTAAAAATGCATGAATGATCAGGTATGAAGTGATTTAGGTTTGAACAAACCGTGAGCTATAGTGCTCGATTCTTTGAGTTTCAAAGCTTGAAACTGATTGGAATAGATTCAGTAATGCTTAAGGATGATGTTTAAGTGTTTAGTTTGGATTAGAAATGGCTTAAACTGAAAATTTGAATTTCAAGTTTCTTTGAAAATTTTAAATGTATTACAAGTGTGTTACAAGCATAGGTTTTTCACTGATTTCGTGTGTGTTTCATTGATGAAGTGTTATACTTCATTTATAGGCAGAGAAAGTGCTTAAGAACTAAGCTAGGAAGCATTGATGTCTTTGTTGAATTCTTGAATATTATAACATATGTAGCTTTGAATTAAGCAACCATGGCTTGATTTTTCCACTCTCTTCTGTTGTACCAGCTTCTTGTAGC
Source organism: Vicia villosa (assembly GCF_029867415.1). Lineage (NCBI taxonomy): Eukaryota > Viridiplantae > Streptophyta > Magnoliopsida > Fabales > Fabaceae > Vicia > Vicia villosa. The sequence continues at coordinate 105,031,092 of NC_081183.1, forward strand.
AGAGTTTTGAATGCTTCTTGATGACTCATGCTTAAGATTCAAGCTACATATTATCCTTCCATTTCTTTTTTCAATTTAATTCTAAATGTAATAAAATTAAACCAAAAAAAGAAATAAAATGTTATGGGCCTTTTGTTGATCATGGGAGGCCCTTAGCATTGTTAGAAACATGTTTGGATCATGGGAATTTGGTCTCTTTTGAAAAAAAAACATTTTTGATCAATGTTGATTTCATGCATTTTCCCAAAAAAATGGCCAACTTCAACAAGGCATAAATCCCTCAATTTTTATCATATGAAGGAGTTCTTGTACTTTTTGGAAACCTCAATATGTCCTCTAACCAATTTCTTTGGTCTCATATCAAAATTATTTTCCATGCTCCTTGTGTGTCCTTTTGAAAAAAGTGACTTTTTGTTGACTTTGAAAATGACCTGTAATGTCTTGGTTCATACTTTCCAAATGGTGAATCTAATGACCATGGGACCAATTGCATTTGAAAGATAATTTAATTTCCTTAAAAATGAGCTTTTGTTTGAATTTTTTGGATGAAGGATGAGAGAGTTATGACCAGTCAAAGTTCAGTTGACTTTTTAGGAGAAAACCCTAATTTTGAAACTTAGGGTTTTGTTGATTTTTTATCTTTCCTTGATGAATTATGATCAACCAATTATCAAATTATGAATCTTTTGAAAAAATATGAATGTTGACAAAAAATTTCATTTTTGACTGTCTGTTGACTTTTTGGTCAAACGGGTCGTCTGTTGACTGTTTGAGCTGCTGACTGTGCGTCTGAGCGAATTGAAGTTTGAAAATTTGTATGGTGGTACTTTGAGATATATGGAGGTCCATGAAATCCATTTGAGGTCTCAAAAAAACTTGTTCTCCTGAAAAAAACAAGAAACCCTAGTTAGGGATTGTTTGTGTAGGAGACAGTTAAACGTTCCTGATTTTTGTGCAGTACTGAGTCTCTGCTAATCATGTGATATTCAGAAGTCTTCTAGAACAAAAATCTTGGAATTTTTTTTCCATTAATTTTTTCATTATTTTTTTCCATTAGTATTTTATTTACTATTTATTTTCCATTATTTTTTATATTATTTTGTTTAACTATTTTTTTCTATTATTTTTTTAGTTGCATCCAGCTGTCCCGGTCGCCTCCTTGGGTGGCGACAACACTTAATATTTTGGCCTATATATAGCAGTTCATCATGAAATTAATCTTCATTATTTTCTCCTTCAATTTTTCCATACTCACTATTGATCATGTCTCGCATAAGGCCACAGTCATGGGAACGAACATCATCCAGCCGTTCTGTGCCGGCGCCGGAATACAAGAGATGTTATGGTCATGTAATTTTTTCCCCGGTCAAACCTCCTATGGCGGTGATGTTTTGGAACATCCGCGACTTCAACAACCTGAAGCAGACTCTTATGGCACAGTTAGAAGGGGAATACAGTCCCGGGGAAGAAATAAAAAGGATTCAGAGGCTTAGAACAAGGGTGTCGCTTAGGACCGGAGAAACGATCCGTTGGTGGCTTGATGTGAAAACCGACCATGATACTAAACAAATAATGGACGGAACAGACGACATTGTTTTAACCGCTATAATTCCATAGATTTTAATTGTTTGTTGTGTTGTTTGTTGTGTTGTTGTGTTATTAGGTAAAAATTTATTTATAGGCCTAATGTTTGTTGTTTGTTGTGTTGTTTGTTGTGTTGTTGTAATCCATCTAATTAATGAAAAAAGTCCATTTCATTGAAAAAGTAAATCACAAATATCATTGCAACTAAAAACTATGTTGTGGAGCTAGATCTATGATTAGGACATTTGTTCCTATTATATCCTGCCTCACGACATATACTACACTTCCTCTGCATTTTTTCCGTGGCGTCCATCTCGGTTCTAATACGCCTGCTGTTTGGTCGACCGCTTTTATTCCGACGCATTAAATCGTTATCCCAAACTGTTTCCCCCTCGTACACAGGCCAATATGCCTCCATTGCTACCACCGGAAAGTAATTGTCGTATACGTTGAGCAACGTTGATACCTTGTAAATTTCTGATACCAAAGATAATGCATCAAAGTGAGTATGTGAACATGCTGCAATGACATGGGAGCAAGGCATGTGATATGCTTGAAATTGGCCACAGTCGCACCAACGACCTGGGATTGAGACGCGATACTGTTGTCGTGGAAGCCCCTGGTTGTGGTCAATTGTTTCTTTTACACTGAAGGTGTGGCCGTGACGGTTGAACTCTGTCACTCGATGAGTGTTACCCTTGGCAGATTCTTGTTGTATATATTTCATGCAGACATCGCTATATACCTGTTGTGTTTGCAACACTGAATTCCACCGCTTACCTCTTGTGACGAACAAAGTTGCCATCTGAAAATACGTAGCACTAACCAAAGCAGTTACAGGTAGGTTTCGTATGCCTTTGAAAACCCCGTTCATTGATTCCACAAGATTTGTAGTCATGTGGCCCCACCTAGCCCCATCGTCGTATGACATATTCCATCTTCCTCTCTCAATGTTGTCAATCCACCTCCCTGCATCTGGATTTGTCAATGCTATTTCTCGGCGGTATTATTGAAATCCAGGTTGGTTTAAGGCATACCCCGCGTTCACCAAGTGGTTCTTCAAAAATTTATCTTTGATCCCTCTCATAAAATTTTGTGCTATATGCCTAATACAGTAGACATGCTTAGACGGGGGGGTTGTGCCAACCATTTGCCAGATTGTTGTATCCGCTGTCAATAGAAGCGTGCATGTCCGAAATCAAACAAAGATTAGGTTATGGAGCAACTCTAGCTCGGAGATTCTTCAGAAAGAAACTCCAAGCAGCAGTTGTTTCTCCTTCTACCAGAGCAAACACTATTGGAAAAATGTTGTTGTTTCCATCCTACGCGACCGCCATCAGCAATGTTCCCTTGTATTTCCCATACAACCAGGTTCCATCAATTTGAATTATCGGCTTGCAAAAACCAAAACCGATGATGCATGGTCGAAATGCCCAGAACAGTCTATGGAAGATTCCATTACCTTCAAGAAGGGTTCCGTCTTGGGATTGTGTCGGCAGTGTCTCCAATATAGTAATAGTCCCCGGTGAATACAATTGCAATGCAGCCAGGTAGCGAGGAAGTTGTTGGTATGATTCCTCCCAGTTGCCGTAGACTTTTTCAATTGCTTTCTGCTTCGCTAACCAAGCCTTTCTGTACGAAGATCTGTACTTGAACACAGAAACGCAATGGGAAATAATTGTCTTCACCTTCAGTAATGGGTCAGTTTCGACGAGAGGAATTATGGTATGACATATCATGTCATGACTGAGTTTTTGATGATCTTGCGCCATATTTGTGTTGACGTAAGTGTGGTCTTGAGATATTGAACGTATCACCCACGCATTAAATTTCTTTCTGAATGATGCCTTCAGCATGTATCCACACTCCGGGTTTCTGCACACAATAATGAAATGTGCTAAGTGCCAGTTTTGAGCGATCAGCTTTAAAATCAACACAATTTGCTAAGTGCCAGATTTTTATAGCTAACATACAATCATCCTTCGAACGAAACGTGTCACCCTCTTTAACTCCTCGTCTGACCTCATATATGGATTGTAGAACATATCAGACGATGGCTGGTCCTCTCCCAAATTAATTATTGTGAAATGTGCTGGAGGTGAATATGCATGTGTATCCGGTACTGGAACTTGTTCGTCATCTTCGGAATCACGGTTCACCAACTCATCACCGACATCTTCTATTTCATGTTTCTTAGTCCTTAAAAGAGGTTTAACATTCCTTAAAAGATTATTCTGAGGTTTTTGTATAGTTTTGAGAATAGATAAGCAAAGAAACAATGATAAGTTTTTGTATTTTTGTAGATATCTATGAATCAACGTCTAATATTAAAATATTTTCAGGTTTAAGAGTTTTATGATGATTACATTTAGTTTAAATAATTTATTTAATTTTTGATATAATTTTTTATTTGGCCCATTTAAAAAGAAAATGAAAAAAAAGTGAATTAATATTTAGTATTTAATTTGTTAGTTAAAGTTTGTTGTTAGATAACCTATTTATTAGCTAGAGTTTGTTATTTTTATATAGGATTTGTTTGAATAAACAATTTTTTTTTTTGGGTTGTAGCATAAGTGTTTAATAAAATAAAACCTTATGAATAAATTTATATAAATTATTTTTATAACAAAAGAGTTATAAGTTTTTTTTTATAAAGTAGCTTGAAAAACTTATAAAATAAAAATATTTTTAAATAAAATATTTTAAATATTAATTAAAAATTGTTGTCTAGAGATCAAATAAATTTATTTACGCTTGACAAAACAGGCTATCTGCCATGGCCCTTCTTACTCATGTCTAAAAAGAAGTTAGGGCGAACAAATCCGCCAAATAAAAATGAGCATGAAAATTTAATCCATCCCGCTAGCGGGGATAGTCCGCCTATTTTTTTTACATATTAATAAATTTATTTACTTTCAATTAGATTTTTCACTTATTTTTTAAAATAACTTTTTATAAAAAAGTTTTACTTTAAAAAATGTTACATTCATAAATAAATATATGGAATAAAACCATCAAGAATTGCAATAACTAAAATTAACTGAAAAGAGACGAAATTAAGGCGGAATGAGCTGAATGAATAGGCGGAGCGAACTTTGACAAATGACAGATTTTAACGAGACGAGTTTTGCGAGGACGGTATTTGACAGGGCGGACTTTGATGGATGGCGGACCCAAAATCCCAAACTAACCCACCGTTTTTTGATGAATACGTGGGTCAACACAACGGACTACTACTGGTTTTGTCACCCCCTAAATTTATTTTATCATCTTTTCCATTCTAATTTTTTTTTTAAGCAAAAGGGATTCAATAAATAGCACTAGGGGTGCTACAACCCGAAATTACAACAAGAACACTAAAAAGAGTACACAACCCTTCAAACCAATCAACAAAGCACTAGCCTAGGATCACTACACCACTCTTCCCAAACTCCATTAACATCCCCTTTGTAGAAGACAACCAACCACTCCCAAGAGATCAATTTGATCAAACCCAAACCATCTAAGGAAGACAAAACAAGATTATTGAATATAGTATCATTCCTACACTTCCAAACTACCCAACAAAAAATCAACCCAAAGAACCAACCTATATCCAAAGAAAAAGCCATTTTACAACCACCCTCCAACCAAAGAAAATGATCAATAATCGAAGTGCTAGTTCCAACATTAGGCAACCGGAGCCACAAACACAAACGGTTCCACCAAAGAGAAGTGATCCTACACAATAAAAAGAGATGCTCTAAATCTTCATCAACTTCCAAACACAACGGGCAAAGCACCATGCCATTCAAATCAAGAACACCTCGCTTAACCAACTCCGACTTCATGGGAAGCCTATTCCATAACAACCTCCACCCAAAGAGATGAATCTTACTAGGCACTTTCGTTTTCCATAAGCGGGAAAAAACCAAAGACATAGAAGAAAAAGAAGGAGAAGAAATAGAAGTATTCCCAACGGGTTCCGGAGCTAAACACAAAACAAACGCATTATAAGCATTACTTACCGAAAAGCCGGAAACATCCCGCCACCACACAAATTTATCCACTTCTTCACCAAGAGGAGACACCGGAAGAAGAAGAGAAACTAGATAATCCCGTTGGGCCACGGCTGCCCCAAGGAGCGAAACCCCCAGAAAAAACGGCTTCCAAACCCACGAATCACCATTCCAATCGCCTAGCTCCGCCACTTTGCAATGAATATCAACCACCAAGCAAAATAAATCCGGGAAAAGAATACTAAAAGGAGTATTTCCCAACCAAGGATCAAGCCAAAATTCAAAAATATTACCCGCTCCAAGTTTGCAAGAAATTGAGTCTTTGAACCAATTTGATGAATTGTTGGAAGAAAGCGTTCCAACGGAACAAAGATCCCTCCACCATAGAGAAACTTTGCTCCTAGAATTAAAGGAAGGTTCTTTAAGCATCGGTCTTTTAATATCTCCATACCTACAAGAAAGAAAGTTAGTCCATAAAGAGTTTTCATCCTTCAAAATCCGACACTTCCACTTGCTCAATAAAGCCACATTAAATCTCCTACAATGTTTCACCCCAAGCCCCCCTTTTAACTTCGGTTGGCACACCTTATCCCAACTAATCCAACTAATCTTCTTCTTCTCCTCACAACTCCCCCAAAGAAAGGAACATTGAATTGAAATAATATCTTTGATAATAGACTTCGGTGCCTTATAAAACGAAAACATAAAAATCGGAATGCTAGACAAAATAGAATTCAATAAAACCACTCTCCCTCCAAGGGATAGGTGTTTGTGATGCCACCCTCCAAGTTTTCTTTTCAGCTTAGCTACAATAGGCCTCCAAACCGCACACCTCCTCGGATTAACCCCTACCGGAATTCCAAGAAAAACAAAGGCCGAAGAGCCAATGTCACAACAAAGAAAGGATGTCGCCGCTTGAATAAACTCCGGTTCAAGATTAACACCAAACAGCCTACTCTTAAATAAATTAACTTTGAGACCCGAAGCAAGCTCAAACCCTCTAAGAATAGCTTTAAAGGTACACAAATTAGTCCAAGAGTCCTCTCCTATAAGAACGGTATTATCCGCGAATTGGAGGATTTCCAACTTAGAATTTGAATCCAAGTGAAAACCCTTGAACTCACCCAAAGAAGCCGCCACATTTACCAAACCCGCTAACCCTTCCGCCACCAACAAAAACAAAAAAGGAGAGAGTGGGTCTCCTTGACGTAAGCCTCTAGACACCACAAAATCACCGGTAGGACTACCATTGACAAGAGTATACATAGAACTATTAAACACAAGCGCTTCAATCCAACTCATCCACCGATCACCAAACCCCATTCTCTGAAGAAAATATCTAAGAAAATTCCACGACACACAATCATAAGCTTTTTCAAAGTCCACCTTAACCATCATACAACTCTTTTTAGCCCTCTTCGAATAATCAATCAACTCATTCAAAACGAGAACCCCATCCAACATATTTCTACCCGGAATAAAGGCGGATTGACATCTAGATACAAGTTTATCTACCACTAACTTTAATCTTGATGCCAACAACTTTTCCAAAATCCTATACATACTAGAGATAAGGAAAATTGGCCGGTAATCATCAAGAGACGTCAGATTATCAACCTTAGGAATCAAAGATAAGAAAGAAGCGGTTACCGCTTTAGGAAGCACGGCACAAAAGTGGAACTCATTAACAAACGCCACCACCTCCTTCTTTAAAAAATGCCAACAAGACTTATTAAAACCCATGGTAAACCCGTCCGGACCCGGACTCTTATCCCCATCACAATTCCAAATGATCTCTCTAATCTCCTCCTCCAAAAAAGGAGTCTCCAACAAAAAAGCTTCCTCATTCGTCAACCGATTCACATGAATTCCATTTAAAAGAGGTCTATCGTCCATGGATTCCGAAAATCTCTCAACAAAGTGCCTCTTGACCTCCTCTTTAACCTCATCCACATTATCAATCCAACCCCTTGAAGATTGTAATCCCAAAATAGAATTCCTCCTATTTCGGATTTTAACCATTTTATGAAAGAATTTCGAATTAGAGTCTCCCTCCCCAAGCCACAACACCCTTGCCTTTTGACAAAGAATTCCTTCCTTTTTTATCACCACTTCCCACACCTTAGAAGAAACCGTGAACCTCTTCGAAGCCAACTCCCCTAAATTTGGAAGACCCCCATCCGCTGCCAATATGTCCAAATTGTTCAAAACATCCACCGCTTCATTAACCTCTAAATCAAGATAGCCGTACACCTCCTTATTCCACTTCCTCAACTCCCCCCTCAACATCTTCAATTTTTCCTTAAACGAGTAAATTGCCTTTCCATGCATACTAAACTCCTTCCACTTGGATTCCGTAAAAGAGAGAAACTCATCATGTTTTGTCTAACAAGAAAAAAATTTAAAGGGTTTTGGTCCCCAATCCAAGACGTCCATTTTAATCCAAATTGGACAATGATCCGAAATATCTCTAACACCCACCACTTGACCCCCCACATTCCAAGCCTTCGCCAAACCATCCGAGATTAAAAAACGATCAAGACGACTCATCGCACTCCCATCCGCACTAAACCAAGTGAATTTCTTCCCGATAATTGACGGGTCAACCAATTCCATCCTCTTAATAAATGCGTTAAACAACTCCATCTCCCGATTGTTGACAATCCCACTATTACTCCTCCGCTCCATCTCAAAACGAATAGCGTTGAAGTCACCACCCAACAACCAATCACCTGCCGAATATCTAGATTTAACCCCCTCTAAAGCATTCCAGAACACCTTCTTCTTAACAAAAAGGCAGGAGGAATAAATATTAACAATATAAACCATTCTATCTTTCCACATACCACAAACACAAATAAAACCCTCCCCTTCAAAGCTGAAAAGAGACGAAAAACTCCTTTTTTCCACAAAATCAAAAGACCTCCTGAATTTCCCAAAGCAGATTTAGAAGACCACTCAACATCCGTTACTCCCCACATTTCGTAAACCAATTTGTCATCCAAAAGATGCAGCTTAGTTTCCTGTAACAAAACAAAATCACAACGCTCCTTACGAATCAACGAACTCAGCCGCTTCCTTTTAAGAGCGCTACCCAACCCACGAATATTATAGGACATAAAAATCATCGGATACCAGCTGCAAGCACATCCTTCTATACCTTCAAAAAAACATCCCGATTCTCCATTACCATAATTCTCTCTACCATAACCTTCTTCTCCTTCCCACCATCAGCTCCAAAAGATACAGCTTTATCCCATAACTTATGAGCAGTGACCTCCCTCTCCTTAACTATAAAACGTGAATTACCTCTGATCACATCTCTATCTAGGATATCACCACACAAAGAGTCAGCTTTAGAACCATACTCAGACCCCACATCTTTGCTTTGTAAACCCATTCCACCAGAAACCACCACCTTCTGCTCGTTCCGACCCTTCTTACCTGTAACACCCCAATTCTACCCAAAGCATTTAGGCAAGAAAATATCAGAGTATTAAAATTTCATACAACACAATTAGGATGTTACACTAAGTAACCAAACAAACACCTAGAAAACAAACGGACATCAACGATGCCAAAAGCATACACACCTGCCAATAAAATGATACATAACACACGGAAGATGTGAACATAAATATATACGTGTAGTTCTCACTCTCAAAGAGGAGTTTTCCAAAATAAAGTGTTTACAATACACTATGGCACGTCATCACATATACATGTTCAAAAGAGTCATATACAAATAAATAACAACAGACTCCCGACTACCCAGTGTTACATATCAGAGCGACCGACAAGACCAACTGGAGAACTACCTCTTCCAAAAGACTCCCAAAGCGGCTAATCTGCAGGATGCCACTCAAGCATCAAATCAGCAGAAGGGTGAGAATATAATTCATAATGAAAGCATGACAATTATAGTAATGCCAACAAGTAACATCAAGAATCATACAACAAGGTAATTCATCCATTCAACCACAATCCATATATAAGTAATGTGACACATGAATGATAACATAACTATAAACACAGACGATGATGAATGAGACTCAACTATGCATATGCATGTGGTACCAAATCCGGAGTAAAACTCCTCCTTGTCATTATGACAAAAACACCTGCCGAGCATTATGCTGGGACTTTATTCCACTCAGGAAGCGCGCACGCTGTCGTCATCGAGCACGCAGCTCCCACTGATGACCTCTTGCCAATAAGGCTCATTCCATTACCGAGCATTAAGCCCCTACTGGTAACCGTGCCCGCAGGCCATCTGTTAACAGCATTCCGCCATTAACGTATTGAAATGTTATGCTGTGCAAATATAAGACTCTATTACACGACAACAACATCATCAACAATATAACACGATCATACACTCACGTTACATCGTTTATATTCTATCCAAAAGGATACATCACCAATTAATAACATCGTTATCAATTACATCACACCATAATTACCACACAGGCATTAATAAGCACACAACACACATTCACCGTCAAAACATACTAGCCACATCGGCATAAATGATCGCATAATTGCATCACATCAAATTAATATTGGACATTGGCCCACAACTCCATCAATACATCATTCTCATAACAACAATTACTTGCCATAAGGCCACACATCATGTTAACAACAAACAACCAAACATCGTCACATATTAAGAATGAACATTCATTAATACATAACACATATGAACATGATCTCATGTTATCGATAATTAATCACATACCTCGTATCAATACGATAACATTCACACAACACATCATCATGATTTATCATGCACTAGTTTACAAAACCATTTATGAAAATCAACCAACCACTACTACATCCTACATCATTAACAATTGCAACCAAGCACTATGATTATTTACCAATCATATTGCGTATATAAACAATTATGTGTTTTCATCAACAACCCTCATAACCAATTAACAACAAGCTAACCAAGCCTATACTATCATATAGAACATCCAACTAGCTTCCTAACACTTCGAACGGCGTACGAAACGGAGCTACGGATCAAAAGTTACAAGGTTCCAAAGTTTGGATAATTAAATATACTACACAACTCATCACTTGATCCTAATAAAAATAATGGAATACTTCATCCTATGAATCATTTAATTAGATAATAATATAGTTCATTGCGTTAGCTTTCCAACGCTTCGAACGGCGACAAAATCGGAGTTACGGTTCAAGAGTTATGAAGTTTCAAAGTTTTGGAAAAACAGAAAAAACTGTCATCCGCTTCAGCTCCGCTCAGCGGACCTGGGCAGAGAAATTTCTGCAACAGAACCTCCGCTCAGCGGACCCACCTCCGCTCAGCGGACCTGCGTAAACCCAGAAAAAAACCAGAACGAACCAGAACCATTCCAACCCCCTTATACCCACCAAAACCACTCCAAAACATCATTACAACACCAATACAACACATACAAACCATAGAAACAACCTAACATCAAGCTTTTCACGGTTAATTCATCAATCTAACTCAAAACCTAACTTTTCATCCAAACTCAAACAAGCCATAGAAATGGAAAAGAAAGCATGATCAATCACCATAACACAACAAGGATATCATTTAATCATCATACAATCATTCTCAAACAAACTTAAATCAAACAAAGATCACACAAGAAAATTGTGGAAATTGGAACAAGAAGAACAAGAACAAGAACAAGACTATAAGAATCATACATCCAAGATAAATTAGATTCACCCCCTTACCTTGCTATAGCAACGATCGGAACTCGAATCGGTCGAGAATCCACCAATCTCCACTTTTCCTCCTCTTTTCCTTCTTCTCCTTTCTCTCTTCTCTTTCTTTCTTTCCTTTCTTTTTCTTCTTTCTATCTTTGTTTTCTTTATAAAGAAAATATCTTCCTCGCGGAAATGACCAAAATGCCCCTACGCTCAAATATCGTTCAAACGCCCCAAAACGCGGAATATTACCTTAATAATATTTCCGGTACCAAAAATATGAAAACCTTCAATTAAATATTAGTCCGCCATCCCGAACTAATACCGACTGAAACAACTCCAAAAACGGTACAATTCCAATAAACGTCACAAACGTCCAAATCAAGTATATACTTATTTTCCGGGCGTTACAACTCTCCCCCACTTAGAAGATTTCCGTCCTCGGAAATATCCCAAACACAAACAAACTTGGATACGCCCTTGTATCCGACTAACCAACTATCAAGCCACGAAAGCAACGACACAATCAGCACCAACAACGAATCACTCTTGCTAAAAGCAAAACAACCAAAACACAACAACGACAACGAGATGCAATGCCCATACAATGCACTCATCGACTAACACCAAAACACAAGAAATAACCAAGACACAACCAACAAGAACAAGATGCAATGCCCATACAATGCACTTGTCAACCAAACCGCAACCATATTGTTACCGTCATCAAAGGCAACACACCTCTAATCCCTCATCCAAGGAATTAGCTACATGTACTCGAACCATCACCATGGAAACGAGACATCATCTTAGATAAGGACATAAAGTTTCCATGACATATACAACTTCTGAACATCCCCAGCAAAACTAGAATACCAACATCCCGGTCGCACAACATCCAAATAACCATGCCAAGACATAGCAGTCAAACGTGTAACCAAAACATCTGGTGGTCTTATCATTCCTACCACATCCACTGTCCACAATTTGAACTCTAACAATTCATATACTTACGAACCGCGTCATTTCACGCTTCCGATGCGCACTCTGATTTCCCACAACAAACAGATTTACCAATCCCATAACCATCTTCCAGCTCCTTCTAGTATTCACCAGAAACTCATTGTTCTCTCTTAACATACTCAACCTCTTAATCTGCTGTGTCAGCTTGCACACCAGACGAAAGTCTTTGTATTATCCAATCAAAGGCAAAAAGCTAATCCAAACACCTCCTTGTTTCACAACACAAGCCCTCATAGATCCTTAAGTGACCAAATCGTCCTCTCAGTCTGACCATCCGTTTGAGGATGATACGCCAAATTCAAACGCAACTCCGTACCCAAAGTACCTTGTGAACCCTCTCAAAATTTCAAAAATAAACCTCGGATCTCAATCTGAACAATACATTTCGAAACACCATGCAAACAAACAAACCAACAAACATCTTTATCAACATACCACTCGCCAGTACTCCCATCGGTTAATCCATTCTTATCGAAATAACGTGAGCAGATTTCGTCAATATATCCACAATGACCCCAATCGCCTCACAATTACTCGACGTCCTCGGCAAACCAGAAACAAAATCCATAGAAATGCTATTCCACTTCTACTCAGGAATGGACAACAGTTACATGAAACCAGACGACTCCTGACAAGTCAATCACAAATAAGCAAATCCCTCCATATCCTTCTTCATTACCTTGCCACTAAAAATGACCTTCTCAAATCTTGATACATCTTAGTAGCATCAGGATGAATACTCAAATCACTATGACGCACTTCATCCAAAGTCCTCTTTTCAAATCCGAACATTAGGAATACAACCTTGATCATGACATCCCATGACATTGTTCTTATCAATCCGAAGATCACCATATTTATCTTTGACTAATAAATGTCATCTTATCAACCCATTCAAATCCGATTCCTGACCTTTTCTAATCTCATCAAGAATACCATAAGTAAGCTTTCACATATGAAGCTCAACACTTGAAGAAGTCGCTTTACGAACCAAACTCAAATCTCACAACTGTTTCAACAATCACAATACTCGAATCATCAACATAGACGTATGCAATGGTTTCTCATAATCAACTCGTTCTGACCAAACAAATACTTCAAACTCTTGTAGTCACTTACACACACAAATCTCGATCCGAATAATTAGTGCCTTCAAATTTCCCAAACAGAAATAACAACTGCCAACTCTAAATCTTGTGACAGATAAATCCTTTCAAAAATCTTAACTTGCATAAAAGCATAAACCACCACTTACCCCTTGAACATTCACTTCACTCAACCAAAAACTCATACAAAGAAACTTAGCAAACAACTTCTTCTTCCCAACACGGACAAAACAATTCTCAAGTACTTAGCATGCTCATCTTCACACTGATGATACCCATACCTCAAATTAAACTTGCAAAATAAACAAGCTCAAACCAACCCGATCCATCAAAATATCAATCCTCGAAAGTGGATACTTTTCCTTAATTGTCACTTTTCTCAATTGTCTAAAATCGACACGAAGCCTGATAGAACCTTCCTTCTTAACCAACAAAACACATGCACCCTACGGCGACACACTCAAACGAACAAACCTCTTCTCAAGAAAATCCTTAAGTTGACTCCTCAACTCTTTCAACTCAGAAGTTGGCATCCGATACGGAACCCTCGACACAACAATAGTTCTAGGAACTAAATCCGTCAAAATAGAACTCCAAGACAAAATTCCTCTTTTCGACGATGAATCAATGAAACCTTCAAGAAACACTTATACAAATGCACAACTATCCGCAATTCCCACAATTGCTCTTTCTCAAGGACATCTAAAATCGTCGACAACATAAACAACGTCGTACCACCTTGCACCGACTCATTCACTTCCAATATTATCAAATTAGCCAGATAAGCCTATCACGTCCAATACGATCCCGTCTACTATCAACAAGAGATTAAGGGTGATCAAGTCCTCAATTTGTCAATAGATAGCCGATAATCATAATAGAGTATAAACTATCAGAACTAACATTAATAATATTCTTTTCCAACTTTTGCTCATAGCACAGAAGCACTATGATTCCATAATTCACAAATCTCCCAAGATTATCTGAACCAGCTAACACCGACATCTTGTAGCTACGTACCAAAACACTTCTAACAAATCTTAAGAATAAAATTCCCGAGATCCTACTCAACTCTTCATACTCTTAATTCTCACTCGAGTTCCAAAACGTTTCTAACAACGTCAACTCACACAAGGCTACTCAAACAACAACTTCATAGTCCATCAGTAGCGTTAGAGCATCACAACTCTCTAAATTCCATTCCTTAGAATTAACCAACATCTACTCCGTGACACTCCAACTTGATTAACAACCAAAGTCTTAAGTCCAAGTCGCCTTCACTTCAGAAAACAACAAATTCCAACAACACTAGTACTGCTGCCCTCAGTAGCATACTAACATCTTGCAACTGAAACATATCCGAGAAGCATATGTTCTCCCCCACTTAGCTGCAAACCACTCCCGCATACATCCGACTAGAGGCACAACAAGTACTGACAGTGCTCCACACACTTATCACGTACTGAGGAATTAAACAACATTAGACAACACTGGCCGGACAGACCGACCTGCTCTGATACCACTAATGTAACACCCCAATTCTACCCAAAGCATTTAGGCAAGAAAATATCAGAGTATTAAAATTTCATACAACACAATTAGGATGTTACACTAAGTAACCAAACAAACACCTAGAAAACAAACGGACATCAACGATGCCAAAAGCATACACACCTGCCAATAAAATGATACATAACACACGGAAGATGTGAACATAAATATATACGTGTAGTTCTCACTCTCAAAGAGGAGTTTTCCAAAATAAAGTGTTTACAATACACTATGGCACGTCATCACATATACATGTTCAAAAGAGTCATATACAAATAAATAACAACAGACTCCCGACTACCCAGTGTTACATATCAGAGCGACCGACAAGACCAACTGGAGAACTACCTCTTCCAAAAGACTCCCAAAGCGGCTAATCTGCAGGATGCCACTCAAGCATCAAATCAGCAGAAGGGTGAGAATATAATTCATAATGAAAGCATGACAATTATAGTAATGCCAACAAGTAACATCAAGAATCATACAACAAGGTAATTCATCCATTCAACCACAATCCATATATAAGTAATGTGACACATGAATGATAACATAACTATAAACACAGACGATGATGAATGAGACTCAACTATGCATATGCATGTGGTACCAAATCCGGAGTAAAACTCCTCCTTGTCATTATGACAAAAACACCTGCCGAGCATTATGCTGGGACTTTATTCCACTCAGGAAGCGCGCACGCTGTCGTCATCGAGCACGCAGCTCCCACTGATGACCTCTTGCCAATAAGGCTCATTCCATTACCAAGCATTAAGCCCCTACTGGTAACCGTGCCCGCAGGCCATCTGTTAACAGCATTCCGCCATTAACGTATTGAAATGTTATGCTGTGCAAATATAAGACTCTATTACACGACAACAACATCATCAACAATATAACACGATCATACACTCACGTTACATCGTTTATATTCTATCCAAAAGGATACATCACCAATTAATAACATCGTTATCAATTACATCACACCATAATTACCACACAGGCATTAATAAGCACACAGCACACATTCACCGTCAAAACATACTAGCCACATCGGCATAAATGATCGCATAATTGCATCACATCAAATTAATATTGGACATTGGCCCACAACTCCATCAATACATCATTCTCATAACAACAATTACTTGCCATAAGGCCACACATCATGTTAACAACAAACAACCAAACATCGTCACATATTAAGAATGAACATTCATTAATACATAACACATATGAACATGATCTCATGTTATCGATAATTAATCACATACCTCGTATCAATACGATAACATTCACACAACACATCATCATGATTTATCATGCACTAGTTTACAAAACCATTTATGAAAATCAACCAACCACTACTACATCCTACATCATTAACAATTGCAACCAAGCACTATGATTATTTACCAATCATATTGCGTATATAAACAATTATGTGTTTTCATCAACAACCCTCATAACCAATTAACAACAAGCTAACCAAGCCTATACTATCATATAGAACATCCAACTAGCTTCCTAACACTTCGAACGGCGTACGAAACGGAGCTACGGATCAAAAGTTACAAGGTTCCAAAGTTTGGATAATTAAATATACTACACAACTCATTACTTGATCCTAATAAAAATAATGGAATACTTCATCCTATGAATCATTTAATTAGATAATAATATAGTTCATTGCGTTAGCTTTCCAACGCTTCGAACGGCGACAAAATCGGAGTTACGGTTCAAGAGTTATGAAGTTTCAAAGTTTT
Source organism: Vicia villosa (assembly GCF_029867415.1). NCBI lineage: Eukaryota > Viridiplantae > Streptophyta > Magnoliopsida > Fabales > Fabaceae > Vicia > Vicia villosa. The sequence continues at coordinate 105,047,829 of NC_081183.1, forward strand.
GGAAAAACAGAAAAAACTGTCATCCGCTTCAGCTCCGCTCAGCGGACCTGGGCAGAGAAATTTCTGCAACAGAACCTCCGCTCAGCGGACCCACCTCCGCTCAGCGGACCTGCGTAAACCCAGAAAAAAACCAGAACGAACCAGAACCATTCCAACCCCCTTATACCCACCAAAACCACTCCAAAACATCATTACAACACCAATACAACACATACAAACCATAGAAACAACCTAACATCAAGCTTTTCACGGTTAATTCATCAATCTAACTCAAAACCTAACTTTTCATCCAAACTCAAACAAGCCATAGAAATGGAAAAGAAAGCATGATCAATCACCATAACACAACAAGGATATCATTTAATCATCATACAATCATTCTCAAACAAACTTAAATCAAACAAAGATCACACAAGAAAATTGTGGAAATTGGAACAAGAAGAACAAGAACAAGAACAAGACTATAAGAATCATACATCCAAGATAAATTAGATTCACCCCCTTACCTTGCTATAGCAACGATCGGAACTCGAATCGGTCGAGAATCCACCAATCTCCACTTTTCCTCCTCTTTTCCTTCTTCTCCTTTCTCTCTTCTCTTTCTTTCTTTCCTTTCTTTTTCTTCTTTCTATCTTTGTTTTCTTTATAAAGAAAATATCTTCCTCGCGGAAATGACCAAAATGCCCCTACGCTCAAATATCGTTCAAACGCCCCAAAACGCGGAATATTACCTTAATAATATTTCCGGTACCAAAAATATGAAAACCTTCAATTAAATATTAGTCCGCCATCCCGAACTAATACCGACTGAAACAACTCCAAAAACGGTACAATTCCAATAAACGTCACAAACGTCCAAATCAAGTATATACTTATTTTCCGGGCGTTACAACTCTCCCCCACTTAGAAGATTTCCGTCCTCGGAAATATCCCAAACACAAACAAACTTGGATACGCCCTTGTATCCGACTAACCAACTATCAAGCCACGAAAGCAACGACACAATCAGCACCAACAACGAATCACTCTTGCTAAAAGCAAAACAACCAAAACACAACAACGACAACGAGATGCAATGCCCATACAATGCACTCATCGACTAACACCAAAACACAAGAAATAACCAAGACACAACCAACAAGAACAAGATGCAATGCCCATACAATGCACTTGTCAACCAAACCGCAACCATATTGTTACCGTCATCAAAGGCAACACACCTCTAATCCCTCATCCAAGGAATTAGCTACATGTACTCGAACCATCACCATGGAAACGAGACATCATCTTAGATAAGGACATAAAGTTTCCATGACATATACAACTTCTGAACATCCCCAGCAAAACTAGAATACCAACATCCCGGTCGCACAACATCCAAATAACCATGCCAAGACATAGCAGTCAAACGTGTAACCAAAACATCTGGTGGTCTTATCATTCCTACCACATCCACTGTCCACAATTTGAACTCTAACAATTCATATACTTACGAACCGCGTCATTTCACGCTTCCGATGCGCACTCTGATTTCCCACAACAAACAGATTTACCAATCCCATAACCATCTTCCAGCTCCTTCTAGTATTCACCAGAAACTCATTGTTCTCTCTTAACATACTCAACCTCTTAATCTGCTGTGTCAGCTTGCACACCAGACGAAAGTCTTTGTATTATCCAATCAAAGGCAAAAAGCTAATCCAAACACCTCCTTGTTTCACAACACAAGCCCTCATAGATCCTTAAGTGACCAAATCGTCCTCTCAGTCTGACCATCCGTTTGAGGATGATACGCCAAATTCAAACGCAACTCCGTACCCAAAGTACCTTGTGAACCCTCTCAAAATTTCAAAAATAAACCTCGGATCTCAATCTGAACAATACATTTCGAAACACCATGCAAACAAACAAACCAACAAACATCTTTATCAACATACCACTCGCCAGTACTCCCATCGGTTAATCCATTCTTATCGAAATAACGTGAGCAGATTTCGTCAATATATCCACAATGACCCCAATCGCCTCACAATTACTCGACGTCCTCGGCAAACCAGAAACAAAATCCATAGAAATGCTATTCCACTTCTACTCAGGAATGGACAACAGTTACATGAAACCAGACGACTCCTGACAAGTCAATCACAAATAAGCAAATCCCTCCATATCCTTCTTCATTACCTTGCCACTAAAAATGACCTTCTCAAATCTTGATACATCTTAGTAGCATCAGGATGAATACTCAAATCACTATGACGCACTTCATCCAAAGTCCTCTTTTCAAATCCGAACATTAGGAATACAACCTTGATCATGACATCCCATGACATTGTTCTTATCAATCCGAAGATCACCATATTTATCTTTGACTAATAAATGTCATCTTATCAACCCATTCAAATCCGATTCCTGACCTTTTCTAATCTCATCAAGAATATCATAAGTAAGCTTTCACATATGAAGCTCAACACTTGAAGAAGTCGCTTTACGAACCAAACTCAAATCTCACAACTGTTTCAACAATCACAATACTCGAATCATCAACATAGACGTATGCAATGGTTTCTCATAATCAACTCGTTCTGATCAAACAAATACTTCAAACTCTTGTAGTCACTTACACACACAAATCTCGATCCGAATAATTAGTGCCTTCAAATTTCCCAAACAGAAATAACAACTGCCAACTCTAAATCTTGTGACAGATAAATCCTTTCAAAAATCTTAACTTGCATAAAAGCATAAACCACCACTTACCCCTTGAACATTCACTTCACTCAACCAAAAACTCATACAAAGAAACTTAGCAAACAACTTCTTCTTCCCAACACGGACAAAACAATTCTCAAGTACTTAGCATGCTCATCTTCACACTGATGATACCCATACCTCAAATTAAACTTGCAAAATAAACAAGCTCAAACCAACCCGATCCATCAAAATATCAATCCTCGAAAGTGGATACTTTTCCTTAATTGTCACTTTTCTCAATTGTCTAAAATCGACACGAAGCCTGATAGAACCTTCCTTCTTAACCAACAAAACACATGCACCCTACGGCGACACACTCAAACGAACAAACCTCTTCTCAAGAAAATCCTTAAGTTGACTCCTCAACTCTTTCAACTCAGAAGTTGGCATCCGATACGGAACCCTCGACACAACAATAGTTCTAGGAACTAAATCCGTCAAAATAGAACTCCAAGACAAAATTCCTCTTTTCGACGATGAATCAATGAAACCTTCAAGAAACACTTATACAAATGCACAACTATCCGCAATTCCCACAATTGCTCTTTCTCAAGGACATCTAAAATCGTCGACAACATAAACAACGTCGTACCACCTTGCACCGACTCATTCACTTCCAATATTATCAAATTAGCCAGATAAGCCTATCACGTCCAATACGATCCCGTCTACTATCAACAAGAGATTAAGGGTGATCAAGTCCTCAATTTGTCAATAGATAGCCGATAATCATAATAGAGTATAAACTATCAGAACTAACATTAATAATATTCTTTTCCAACTTTTGCTCATAGCACAGAAGCACTATGATTCCATAATTCACAAATCTCCCAAGATTATCTGAACCAGCTAACACCGACATCTTGTAGCTACGTACCAAAACACTTCTAACAAATCTTAAGAATAAAATTCCCGAGATCCTACTCAACTCTTCATACTCTTAATTATCACTCGAGTTCCAAAACGTTTCTAACAACGTCAACTCACACAAGGCTACTCAAACAACAACTTCATAGTCCATCAGTAGCGTTAGAGCATCACAACTCTCTAAATTCCATTCCTTAGAATTAACCAACATCTACTCCGTGACACTCCAACTTGATTAACAACCAAAGTCTTAAGTCCAAGTCGCCTTCACTTCAGAAAACAACAAATTCCAACAACACTAGTACTGCTGCCCTCAGTAGCATACTAACATCTTGCAACTGAAACATATCCGAGAAGCATATGTTCTCCCCCACTTAGCTGCAAACCACTCCCGCATACATCCGACTAGAGGCACAACAAGTACTGACAGTGCTCCACACACTTATCACGTACTGAGGAATTAAACAACATTAGACAACACTGGCCGGACAGACCGACCTGCTCTGATACCACTAATGTAACACCCCAATTCTACCCAAAGCATTTAGGCAAGAAAATATCAGAGTATTAAAATTTCATACAACACAATTAGGATGTTACACTAAGTAACCAAACAAACACCTAGAAAACAAACGGACATCAACGATGCCAAAAGCATACACACCTGCCAATAAAATGATACATAACACACGGAAGATGTGAACATAAATATATACGTGTAGTTCTCACTCTCAAAGAGGAGTTTTCCAAAATAAAGTGTTTACAATACACTATGGCACGTCATCACATATACATGTTCAAAAGAGTCATATACAAATAAATAACAACAGACTCCCGACTACCCAGTGTTACATATCAGAGCGACCGACAAGACCAACTGGAGAACTACCTCTTCCAAAAGACTCCCAAAGCGGCTAATCTGCAGGATGCCACTCAAGCATCAAATCAGCAGAAGGGTGAGAATATAATTCATAATGAAAGCATGACAATTATAGTAATGCCAACAAGTAACATCAAGAATCATACAACAAGGTAATTCATCCATTCAACCACAATCCATATATAAGTAATGTGACACATGAATGATAACATAACTATAAACACAGACGATGATGAATGAGACTCAACTATGCATATGCATGTGGTACCAAATCCGGAGTAAAACTCCTCCTTGTCATTATGACAAAAACACCTGCCGAGCATTATGCTGGGACTTTATTCCACTCAGGAAGCGCGCACGCTGTCGTCATCGAGCACGCAGCTCCCACTGATGACCTCTTGCCAATAAGGCTCATTCCATTACCGAGCATTAAGCCCCTACTGGTAACCGTGCCCGCAGGCCATCTGTTAACAGCATTCCGCCATTAACGTATTGAAATGTTATGCTGTGCAAATATAAGACTCTATTACACGACAACAACATCATCAACAATATAACACGATCATACACTCACGTTACATCGTTTATATTCTATCCAAAAGGATACATCACCAATTAATAACATCGTTATCAATTACATCACACCATAATTACCACACAGGCATTAATAAGCACACAACACACATTCACCGTCAAAACATACTAGCCACATCGGCATAAATGATCGCATAATTGCATCACATCAAATTAATATTGGACATTGGCCCACAACTCCATCAATACATCATTCTCATAACAACAATTACTTGCCATAAGGCCACACATCATGTTAACAACAAACAACCAAACATCGTCACATATTAAGAATGAACATTCATTAATACATAACACATATGAACATGATCTCATGTTATCGATAATTAATCACATACCTCGTATCAATACGATAACATTCACACAACACATCATCATGATTTATCATGCACTAGTTTACAAAACCATTTATGAAAATCAACCAACCACTACTACATCCTACATCATTAACAATTGCAACCAAGCACTATGATTATTTACCAATCATATTGCGTATATAAACAATTATGTGTTTTCATCAACAACCCTCATAACCAATTAACAACAAGCTAACCAAGCCTATACTATCATATAGAACATCCAACTAGCTTCCTAACACTTCGAACGGCGTACGAAACGGAGCTACGGATCAAAAGTTACAAGGTTCCAAAGTTTGGATAATTAAATATACTACACAACTCATCACTTGATCCTAATAAAAATAATGGAATACTTCATCCTATGAATCATTTAATTAGATAATAATATAGTTCATTGCGTTAGCTTTCCAACGCTTCGAACGGCGACAAAATCGGAGTTACGGTTCAAGAGTTATGAAGTTTCAAAGTTTTGGAAAAACAGAAAAAACTGTCATCCGCTTCAGCTCCGCTCAGCGGACCTGGGCAGAGAAATTTCTGCAACAGAACCTCCGCTCAGCGGACCCACCTCCGCTCAGCGGACCTGCGTAAACCCAGAAAAAAACCAGAACGAACCAGAACCATTCCAACCCCCTTATACCCACCAAAACCACTCCAAAACATCATTACAACACCAATACAACACATACAAACCATAGAAACAACCTAACATCAAGCTTTTCACGGTTAATTCATCAATCTAACTCAAAACCTAACTTTTCATCCAAACTCAAACAAGCCATAGAAATGGAAAAGAAAGCATGATCAATCACCATAACACAACAAGGATATCATTTAATCATCATACAATCATTCTCAAACAAACTTAAATCAAACAAAGATCACACAAGAAAATTGTGGAAATTGGAACAAGAAGAACAAGAACAAGAACAAGACTATAAGAATCATACATCCAAGATAAATTAGATTCACCCCCTTACCTTGCTATAGCAACGATCGGAACTCGAATCGGTCGAGAATCCACCAATCTCCACTTTTCCTCCTCTTTTCCTTCTTCTCCTTTCTCTCTTCTCTTTCTTTCTTTCCTTTCTTTTTCTTCTTTCTATCTTTGTTTTCTTTATAAAGAAAATATCTTCCTCGCGGAAATGACCAAAATGCCCCTACGCTCAAATATCGTTCAAACGCCCCAAAACGCGGAATATTACCTTAATAATATTTCCGGTACCAAAAATATGAAAACCTTCAATTAAATATTAGTCCGCCATCCCGAACTAATACCGACTGAAACAACTCCAAAAACGGTACAATTCTAATAAACGTCACAAACGTCCAAATCAAGTATATACTTATTTTCCGGGCGTTACATTACCCCCAACCGGACCACTACTAACCGACCCCACCACCCCATTAACCTTACCACGCCCTTTCGATCTACACAGAGGTAAAAACGAATTACGAATTGCAATTGGGGTAGGAGAAAAACCCTTACCAGAATATGAATCAGAGGTTGAGGGTGTCTCCGCGCAGAAAGAAGAAGACGGACTCCCTCGGTTACTCCCCACACAGCGGCCATCTGAAGAGCAAAATGAGGCTACCGGCACCACCGCGGCAGAATCCTTCTTTGCCAACAAAGAGGAACAAACTGGTGAAGTTTGCTGGTCCTTTGCCGAGTCTGCCACAAGAGTTTCACTCTGGGCCTTGGAGCAGCCTAATCTAACTTTTCTCAAGCCCAACAAAGCGTTATCAAAACGGCCACACAAGGTTGGGAAGAAACAAGGTGAGTCAACGGAATTATAGGTCCCACCAACTGACCAATAACCGCTTCAGCCGCCATCGAATAAAGTGCCTTATGATTATCTTTCTCTAACACCTGACCCTCATCTAAACTAGGAATAGGTAAAAGCTCTTTCTTTTCTGATGCTACAGCAGGAACCAAATCCATGCAAGCCTCCTGAACATGCTTGGAAACCGGAGCCACCGGAATCTCCTCTGCTGGAATCCCTTCCGACTCCTCCGGCTCCACCCCCAGATCAATGTCAACTCCATCCTTCTCCGAAACATCCTCGTCATTTATCTCCTCGTCGGAAAATAGTTCAGAAGATCCACAATCCGAAGCTTCTCTGGTGGAAGAGATAACTCTAAGAGGACCCTGAGCATCCTCCACCAACTTCACCCTCACCACTTTACCATTGATAGAGACACAGAACACCTCATCAATCCCTACCGCACAAGTGGTTCGAATCAGGAATCGAGCCACGTCCAAACGAACTTGCTTAACCGTATCGGAATCAGAACTTAAGAAGAACCCTACAGGTTTGGAAATGTGTTCAAAGCAAACCTCATTCCGAAACACACAGGGCAAACCATACAACCGAACCCAAGTAACTCTCTCCCCATCCCCCACCTCCTTATCCCAAATCTCAACTTCCGAGAACCAAGAATCCACCTAGTCTTTATCTGTGGATATTAAGCGTTGGACTGCTCCTTCTTCCCGATCTTCAAGTAAGCACAGGTTAGCTCCAAGGGCCGTGACTTTGATACCAAAAAAAACCTTCCCTATCGAATATATCCTGGATGTTATATGTCATCCCCACCTCCCTCACCTTTCCCACAAACGCCTTGGAGAATCTATGTAAAGCTTCCGAGATGTCCAGCTCAAAAGCCAACCCCGGTAAACCAACAGAGTTCTTAACCTGACGCTTTTGAACCACATCCGCATATGAACCACCAGCCCCTACAACGAACTTGGAACCACCGTCCTGCGATGCCACCGACGGATTCAAAAAAACCTTATCACCCATAACATCCTTTCCTCCGTTCATACCTTTCTTTCCTCTTTGGAACCGAGGTAAGTTAACGAAAAGCTTGTGTTCCCCAATGTGAATGTTATCAAGTTTCACCACCAAACGTTCCGCTTCTGTCACCTCAAAGAAGCGAACGAAACCAAAATGCTTTCCATACTTATCCCTACGACCAGGAATAATAACCTCATCTACCAGACCGTACTCCTTGAAGATATCATAGAGCTCCCTAGCCTTCACATTATCAGGGAACGAAGTGAAGAAAAAGGTTGTTGTTGCACTTCTAAATTGGACAGAGTTAGTTTTTCCAATATGGTCCCATCTTCCCCTCCCACTACCACGAGACGGCGGCATACCGTTTCTCCGGCCCCCAACCACCGTCCACCTCCTCTCCCGCACACTCTTATCCTCACTATCTCTCATATAGTTGCAATACTTGATAGCACTCGATAATTATTGTCTTTTTCCATTCTAATTGAATATGGTTCTAAGGAATTTTCTTTTTGTAACAACTTCCCAAACTTACATCACATAAGAAGATTTTCATCTACTTTATCTCATTCCTTGTAACAAATTGTCTTATGAAAAAAAAAAGAAAAAAACCATCATTAACAAATTGCAACACTATCTTTTCTTTGATCCAAAAGGCTCTCATTTTTTCATTTCCATATTCACAAATCTCCAAATTCACATATAAAATAAATAAAAAAATCCTGACTGTCAGGAATTTTAAAATATTTTGTTGCAATTAAAAATTAACAAAAAGTTTTAAGGAAAAGAAACTATATATAAAAGGAAAAGAACACGATACAAATGGGGATCTGGCCAAAGCCTTCAATCAACTAAAAAGGAAATTAGGTAGACCAATTATATTCCTAGTGAAAACATCTCTAACAATTAGAGGTATATAGAGAGACCAAGATTTGATAGCTTGTTGGCACCTTGGTTCTCTTCTCTAAACACATGAGTGATAATGAAGTTCATGCATCTAGTTTTAAGAATGGAGTTGTTCAAGTGATTTCTTATTCTCCAAGGAACCATCAAGGAATTGTGGAAGGAGGTAGCATATTCTATTTGAATTTCATGCCAATGTTATTGAGAGGAAGCATCAATAGCATGCATAATACCATTTAACTCATCTACACATGATTATGTTGCCAAGTTGCGGAAAAATAACCTAGAAATCTAGAATATCACCAACATTATTCCTGAACACACCTCTACACGTAGTAGGGGCATGGTTCCTAAGAAAGACTTCATTCATGTTACATTTCACCCAATCCAAAGTTGAAGGAGGTCATAAAACCTCAATACTTTTTGGAACTTTTGGATGATGAACTTGAACTTTAAAAGCTTTTAAAACCATGAAATCAACCATAAAAGGGTTAGAGGATATGGATGTTTGATTGTTAGAAAGGTTCACATTAGGCATAATCCATACATTAGTTGAGCTCTAATTAAGTTAACATTATTGAATCTAAGGTTCTTTGTGCATGTCACATTAATGTTGAAGATGTTTATCATAGCAACAGAGACAACCGACTTGCATTGAGGGCTTCATCTTCTATTGAAAGTTTTGAGAGCATTTGGAAGGAGGTTAAATTGATGTTCATGTGAAATATAGATTCAAGCCAGTTCCAAAGTTTCAAAGTAAAAGGGCATTACAAAAAATTAGCAAAGTTACTTATGTGAACCCTTAATTTAACTTTATATACTGATTTTTTTTATTTATCTTTATTTTATTCTTTTCAATTTGATCATTTACGTTTAATAATATTAAGTTCATCTTCAATGATACAACCCATTTTTAATTTTTTTGAGACCCATTAAAACACATTATCTTGAAACAACTTCTGTAATTTTCACTCAAATGGTGCAACTCTATATATTAATATTTTATTTATATTAAATTTCATTTTATTTAAACTAATAATTTAAATGTTAATTAATATAAAATAAATAAAATTAAACATAAAATTTTAAATGATAAGTAAAATTAATCTCAAATGCATTACATATAATTAAAAACAATAAAATAGATAAGATCACATAATTAGTCATTTAAATTTCATCATCCTCATGTCCAAAATATTCCTAAATATATTCTACTAGATCTCCTTGAAGTTGGCGATGAACTTGTTTTTCACAAAGACTTGCTCTTTGTAATTTTGTTGCAAGATTCGGATGAGGAACGTTAAATGTTTCACTTGTTGAGTTGTTCTCATCTACATTATCATACGAGTAATCAAAATCACCTTCGTATGTGTGTCGTTCGTCTTCAACAATCATGTTGTGTAATATGATGCATGCATATATGGTATGTTTGAAGGTTTCCATATGCCATGCACGCGCTGGGCCACGTATAATTGCAAATCGAGATTGGAGCACTCCAAATGCTCGTTCCATCTGGTTCTTTATGTTGAGCAAATAGTTTTCTTTTCTCCCTGTGGCATTGAAATGGTCTTGATAAATGTAGGCCCACTCGGTATATATACCATCTGTTAAATAATACCCTATATTATATGGTGTTCCATTGATTGTATATTACATAGTGGGAGCATGTCCTTTCAAAATATCGTTAAAAACATTGGAATGGTTTAGCACATTAATGTCATTGTTAGAACCTGCAATACCGAAAAATGCATGCCAAATCCATAAATCTTGGGATGCCACTGCTTCAAGCATGATTGTGGTTTTACCATGATCACCTCGAAAAAACCGTCCTTTCCATGCAATAGGATAATTTTTCCATCCCCAGTGCATACAATCAATGGAACCCAACATACTTAGAAAGCCACGTGCATCACCCATTTGTAAAAGATGTTCGTTATCAGTGTTGTTAGGCTTTCTCAAATACTCGGCCCCAAATACAACATTCACTCCCGAACGAATCTTTCTAAGCACTCAACTGAAGTGCTTTCACCGATTCCAACATATTCATCTACAATGTTAGTGGGAGACCCATATGCCAACATACGAATAACAGATGTGCATTTCAGCAATAGTGAAAGCCCCATTTTACCAGTTACATCGACCCTTATTTGGAAATATTCATCATGATTTCCAAGTGCGGCTACTATTCGAATAAATACATGCCTATGCATTCTGAACCTTATTCGAAATTGAACATCTGTGTATACTGGATTTTTTGAGAAGTAGTCATTGAATAATCGAGTGTGCCCTTCTTCACGACTTTGATCAATCACTGTTCTTCTCTTTCTCCTAGAGGAACTTCCAGATTGACGTTCCTTCTCGAGCATTGACATTAGTAGTTCTTCATCAGTATTGTCCATAAATTCTTCTTCAATGAATTCCCAAAAGAGATCATTTGAATTGTCTAAATCTATTAAAGTTAGTGAAGAATGAGAGAAGAATGAGAAAAGAATGAGAATGGTGGTAATATATATATATATATATATATATATATATATATATATATATATATATATATTGGTATATGAATAACAACTAGTTTGAATAACGACTAGTTTAGTTTGACTAATGACTAATTTGAATAACGACCAGTTTGACTAACAGCTAGTTTGAATAACGGCTAGTTTGAATAACAACATAATATTTATTATAAGTTAAAGTGGTACTAATGACCATTTTACATCGGTGTTGTTACATAACAAGTACTACAACTTTTCATCATGACTAAAGTCCATATTTTGATCACAACTTATTACAATATTTTTCATGAACATCTCGTTGACTGTCATTCATGGTAGAAGTGTCTTTCGTGATTAATTGCAATGCCTTAAACTCCATCTCTTCCTCCTTACATTGAGATAGTATTTTCATTGTTGCTACTCTTTTATTCCATGTATCATGCACAACATTAGAAGGTGACTCATATGCATTCTCCTTTGCCTTACTATTCCTTTTTACTCCTTGTTGTCCCATTGGACGCTCCATTGGTGATGATGAGTTATACTCATAACTTGAAGGTGTCACAGGGTTAGACGATGATGAGTGAGCCCTACTAGAAGAATTATTTTTCTTTTTGAAGAATTTTCGGTTGATGCTCCCATCCATTTAGGTTCATCTTTTAACAATCACCATGCGAACTCAAGATTGAATGGATTACCTCCATCCTGATCAAAAAAAGCATATGCAGCGGCCAAGACACATCTTCGGATCCCAACAACTACATGTTATCATCTCTTAATCTTTTTAAATTTTTTTTTATGACATATTACTTCGTTTTTTCTGAAAACCGAGGGGTAAAGTATCTAGAGGACACGTGTTTGAATCTCAGCAACTATATTTTATCATTTCTTAATTTTTCAAAAAAATTCATGACCTATTACCTCGATTTTGCTGAAAACCGATGAGTAAAGTAGTGTATTTTATATTTTATTGACTTAAATATTCTTTTGATCCTTGTAAGTTGGTGCTTTTATTTATTTACTTTCGTCCCTGTATTTGTTTCCTTCGAAATAATTCCTAAATATTAAAATTCTTTTGGTTTTAGTTCCTAAAGTTAAAATTTGCAGGAAAATTCAAAGGAAACCTGTGGATTTTTCTACAGATTTTAACTTTAAGAACTAAAATCAAATGAAATTTCAACACTTAAGGACTTTATCCAAGAAAAAAAGATACAGGGACAAAAAACAAAAACACGCCAACTTATAGGGACCAAAAGACTATTTATGTCTTTTATTTATTTATGACCAAATAGATGAAAATTTAAGTAACGAATCTTTACCGTCAATTTATAAAGTAACAATGGTCATGACATTGCCAAATCATCAGTCCATGTGACACATTAGTGATCCGCGTGAAACTCTCACTAGCCAATCAAAATGTAAATGCCACAACTATCCATATTGGACGCAAAATGTTGAAATTTAAACTTAACATATTGAAACAATGATAATGAAAGTAAGAGCAGGAAAATATTTCAAGGTTGGTTTTTTAATGTAATCTTTTCTCTAGTAATTCCTTATTAAAAATGTTTAATGTTAGTTTGGAAAACATGGAAATAACTTATTAATGTTAGTTGTAGTTGTATCAAGTAAAATGTTTAATATTGTTGTTGTTGAAATTATTATTTAACGATTCTATTGATTTTGTTTATTTGTTGTTGTTGCTATTGAGATTTAATGTTTAAAGATTCCATGGATGTAATACCCTGACTCTCTAAACCCGATAATTATCATTTAATTGGTTAAGTGATGATTAGAAGGCATATTGATATTGGATTATATTAATCTAAGAAGGATTATTAAGAGAAAGTTTCATGTGGAATGGTTAGAATCTAATGGCATAGTTAGAATATGACTACATGGCATTGTTGTAAATATGAACAAGTTAGAGGACATAATGGACCTTGATCTCTATTGCATGATCATAAGGGCATGTTTGGAGGGTTACTTGTTATAAGTCAGAATTTTTAAGAAAGAAGAACTTAGAAGCAAGTGGGAGAAAGTAGAAGTCATGTCCATCTTCTCCATTTTCGCAACCCATGGACAGCCTCCACTAAAAGTGCCATAACTCTCTGCTCAGAGCTCCGATTGAGGTAATTCTTGAAGTTTTGAATAGCTAACGAAATTCCCTTCGATTTGATATACTAATTCGCATTCATGGGTTCTGTTTTGAGGGAAATAAGCAGGTTTGAAGTGGAGTGATCCATGCTGAGTTTGTGTGTGAATGCAGCTGCGAATTTGATGATGAAGAAGGTGAACCTTTGGGCAAGAGCGGAGTTCAAAGGCTGCATTAACACCATCTAAACCTCTATTAATCCAAATTGAGTCCTTAGTTAGAAACTTGGGGAAAATTTTTGGGAAATAACATGTTGGGGTTTTGGGTTTTGAGTGATAAATCCATGAATCCATATATAGTGATAAATACGATTAATTGCTAATTGGTGATTCTATGTAATGCATGCTTGATTTTATGCTTAGATTGTGTGTTATGAATGTATTGTGTACAATAGATCACTACTGCATGTTAGAATTCGTTGGGATTATGTTAGTGATGCAGGGAATCAATTATGGGGAAATTGGGACTGATTTAGAACCCTTAAAATGCAGAAAATTGATTCTGCTTCAGGGTAATCGGTTACTGGCATTTGGGTAATCGGTTACTTTGTAGAAAATTGCGTTACAGGGTATTTTTCATGCCAGTAACCGGTTACTGGACTCTGGGTAACCGGTTACCTTGGGCAAAAGTGCAAAAATCAGCAAACTTTAGAAAGTCGTAACTTTCGGCTCGGGTATCGGCATTGCGCAAACTTTATATCGTTGGAAAGCTAGCGACGTGTACTTTCTTATAAAATTGGTCCCCAAACCAGAATGTGTGATTTAATAATATTGGAACCCTACTTAGTGAACCTCGTCGGACGAGATTTTACATTAATAATTCCCCCGAGAGCAGTTTTGTTCCGAATAGAGAACCGAACGCCTCCTTAGTCGTGTGAGACTTGTTTAAATTATAATTGAACATGTTAATGATCATGGATGTGTTGATTCTCAATATGCGGATCATTAATTAATGCATTATATTGATATGCTTTATGATGATCATATTATATTTATCCGTCCGTTCGATTGACGGTCGGAGATGGTTGTTTGTTCGTGGCATGATGCCTTGTGTGATAATGATCATTAATTCCCGTTGTTTCGGTTAAACATTCGGGATTGGTTGTATTGTGTGATTGACGCTTGTTATGCGTGTGGTATGCTAGAATCGAAGTGGGCCACTACTAGGTGGTAAGGCACCATTGTATATGGACTAGTTTCCAATTACCATTGCGATGTGCTCGTGAGTTTCCGTACGGGGTTTTACTCACTTGCTGTGTACACATTGGCGTTCTTGGTATGATTAACACACCTGAACTACCGTTGCAGTGTGCTTGTGAGGGTCTGGAGGCGTTTTACTCACTTGCTGTGTACACACTCGCGTGCTCGGTATGATGGCGTTATGCGGCTAAGTAAGCCTACGCATAACAGGTAAACCATCTCTAGTGATGCCATGTAGGCTACATCATTAGGTTCCTACCCGGATGGGCTCTTGCGTCGAGACGGCGTGTTGCACTTGCTGTTAACACCACGTGCGTACAGATGGTTAATGGGACGGTGTCGCCTCTTAGGCAAGGTCATCTCGCAGCCAAGTAGGCTTGTGCGAACCCATTTAATCACTCTTGCAGGGTGCTTGTGCAAGTCTCTTGACAAATAGGCATGGGTGAACCCACCGAGGGTGTGCGTGCAGCCTTGGTAGTTTGGTTGTTACCACTTCTGGATTCCCTGTACATGGGTATGGGTCTGCATACGTGTTTGCATACTATTTGTGTACTTGTGATATGATGACTCCTATGGTGGACGATTCATGTGTTTGCTCCGTACTTGTACCGGATGTGAGGTTGAACCCCGGATCAATGGTGGATTCGGTTTGTGATGCATGTACCCTGTAGAACCGAGTGGACCCATAGGATAGGAGGACTCACTGAGATTTAGTAATCTCACCCCAATCAACTTATATTTTTTTCAGGTGCAGTTAGTAGCGTTTGGTCAGTAACAGGTTTGGACTGAAGACTTGGAAGTGGTGTTGGCTCGAAGACCTCGTTGGTTTTGACTTTCCGCTGTGCAAGATCCATTGAAGACTCATGTATTATGCTTCTTAGTAGAATTTCATGTTGTATTTTATATGGATCTTTCTATAACTATAGTTGTTGTATGTACTCGATATCAATTTTAACGTTTCATGCATAATATACTAGTCAGTTATGTATGGGGTGTTACAGTTGGTATCAGAGCAGGTCGATTCTCGGCCGAGCCATGAGACATCACTAGCAATTCTTTTTCCTCCTCTCAAGTGTGCGTTGCTAGCCTGATTTTACTGATATCTCATTCAGTTGTTGAACTTGATCAACTCATCGACTGAGTGTGAGACAGTAGGATTACGGCAGAGCCGCCACGAGGAATCGTAAACCTGTAAGTGTTGTGAACCCAAGTAGTTGAAGTGGGATGAGTAATGAATTTTTTTTGGACGTTGTAAGTGGATAATATTGGAGTCGTCAAGCTTAAGGAGAGCGTATGACGCGAAGTAGTGATACCCGAACTGTCAAGATGTGGATGGAGACAACTAGAACCCCTAGGATTTTGACTGAACGAAGTGAATATTTCTCTAAGTCTTGGTAATAGCAAGGGAAATCCAAATAGGAATGAGTAGGAGCCTTGTAAGGGAGATTCTCCGAAGGTGTTGAGCTGTGAATTAGTAGGATTCAGTACTGATGATGCTGCCGGTGTTAAGTGTGACGGGTGAGCTGATAGTACAAAATGGCCTCTGGAAATGCGGACAAAAGAGTTAGACCTTTCTGATTGCGCTGGTACGGACAGTAATTGGATGGATGAAGTATTAGATCCTGATCCAACTTGAAGTACCCTAAGCGAGAGTAGTTACCTAGTAGATGTTGGTGGAATGTATGAGTGTGGTAACTTAAGATTGGCGAAGCTTGAATACCTTGTCGGTGGAAAAAGGGCATGCATTTCCGTTCTTATCATTTTGTATTTAAGTTCTAGAACTACGCTAGATGGAATATGAAATGATGTAGAAGCGTGAAATACAGTGACCTAAGTTCTTGTTAGTTGTTGTTTGTCTGACCCCGAGTGAAGCCATAGAACTACGCTTGGCGTTGGGCGTTCAGGCGAGTAAGAACTAAAATCTATCTGAAACGTCAGTAGGATAATCGCAGTTGAGTTGGTTGTTAGGAACCCTAGTATTCCTATCTGGACTGAATTATCCTTGGAATCTCATGCATGCGTGGGACGAGTGGGTACACGCACTGCATGGTAATCCGAAGTGGAACTCCAATCTTTGTGCTTGGCGTTTTGGCTTTCCGAGTAAGTAAACCTTGGTGTGTAGCACTCTCAGGTGTTAGCATCCTGTGGAGTGTGATTCGAAGGACTTGAGGAACGGTGAGCCTATTGAAATCCTGTTCAGACGCTTGTCGGTTGTGACTTTAGGATACGCGTGGAGATTATTATACGCCACTGAGGTAGGTTACCTAGATACATGGCCTCGGAGTTGGACCACCATGTTGGTACTACCAGACGGGTATAATGCCACATTATCGCTATCGTGCACAAGATGCATGAGTAATCCTTTTTCCGACATGTGTGGGATAAAGGTGATCTGAAGCTCAAGGTAGAATTTTGATTTGGCACTCGTGAGACACAGATCCAAACTCTCATAAGGTATGTGGGATAAGGATCCATATGTCGTGCTCGATAGTAGAGGACTAACTAGACAGCCGATGTTGAAATGGATCAAGATCCAACACTATACTTATGGAGACTCTGAGTGATCGTGATCGCGTGAGTTAGTATCAGATTGTACCTTGGGGACGTTCTCGTTTCGTGAAGTGTTAAGTTGGCAATTTTGCATGAGTGTCTAGAGTGGGACTCATGTGCGGTCATGATATCCTGGTCAGCATGGTGAGTGGCTATCATGTACCATTGACGACCGGTGATGGAATATGCGAATTATGTCTCGGACTAGTTCGATGTGTGATGTGTCTGGTAAGGTATTTCTAGATACTCTGAGTGGAGAAGTGTTAATCTTGGAAAAGCATGGACATTTTGTTTTGAGAACTGCTAAGGAGTTTATAAGAGAGATGTTCGAAGTGCAAAGTGCAAGGTGCAATTTCTTGCATTGTGGCTACACTCAGACTGTTGGAAGCACTGCAATGAAGGATGCAGCTGGCGAGGAAGTCAGTTTAATGTCAGATTCAGAGATAGAGCAGACATTAGATGACTATGTGAATAGAGTGTGGCTATGGGAGGATTGTTATATCAGTAAGTCGCACGAGTTATCAGATGTGATACTACGCTAAGAGAATGAAGGTGTATGGTTGGGTAGAAGTTGTGTAAAATGCTAGAGTTATCATGAGCTGCAGTACGCTTCTGAAGAGTTAGTCATAACATAGCGGTTATACACTATGGGAATCAATGACAAGGACGAACCTCTAAGTCAGTGAGTATTTGGGTTTCAATGCCATGAGATCGAAACGTGTGCTTAAGTTGTGGTAGATGAACTATACGGAATGGCAGAGTAAGTAGTAGCTTGATTTTGGAAGTACGCAACTTCGAGGAGTAGTAGTCGACGATGGATGTATATGGAGTTCTGGCACGTGTTGTAATTGGACGACTGTAGATAAGGAATTATTGTGTATTAATGGGAACTAAGTGAATCATGGATATAATGGGACTCAGAGGATTTCAAGGTGTGTGACTTGTTGGGATCAGAGTAGCGCAACGGATCAAGGGAGAATCAGATAAGTCTGAGGTAGGAACGAACGGACTGTTTTTGGGACTTTACGCTGGGATGAAAATATCTTCCTAAGGGAAATTGTCGAAGCAGCATTTGTTCGTTCTAGCTTCTCAAGGATCACCATAATCTCGAGAAGTGTCGTCAATGGGCCAGATTGGCGTAAGTTCCTTGTGGCTATGCCTTATGCAGTACGATCGTGCAGGAAGGTGTGGGCAGTGTTTGCAGGTTAACTGCTGAATTTCACCTTTCGTCAGTGGAATTTTGTGTGAGGTGGTGGAATAACCAGGTTGTAGTTGCAGAGTGTTTCACCTTGTGGATGGTAGTGACGGTTGTTACGGATAATACCGAAACGGAAATCGAAATAAGAAGCCTTAGTTGCATACGCAAAGGGGAACTTGGAGTGAGTCGTCGTAAGCATCAGGGAGTTGGAAGTTAAGACCAAGGGAATTGGCAGTCATCTTAACATCATTGAATGGACTAATGTAGGAGGTAATCCGACGTTTCATTATGGAGAGCAACGTTGTAACGAGGATTCATGAATAGGAAGCGATTCGAGGAGTTGAGGAAGAATTAGTAATGTGTGTTGAGCAAGGATAAGTTCAGCGAAGATTGAAACTAAGGACGCCCGACAGGGATAGAGTATTACGGCTTTCGAAGGCATGGAAGTCCAGTGTAGGTCAGCGGAAATTAAGAGTATTAGAAGATCTTTCTCAGGGTTATTGAGATGATGTTCCCGAGGAGATGCGTTGGGTGAGTACTAAGGTTTCCGGTCAGGAATGTCAAGACGAAGTATCAGATGAGACGTGTTGCTTGAGGGTTAAGGTTTCTAATCATGTGTAGTGGGACGCAGGTGTTTTGGCAGAATACGTTTCTTCATATGGAATGACCCTCAAATAGAGTAGTGAGATTACCTAAGGAGGAATGCGAGTAACATTCTTTCCCTTAATTGGATAGCTATGATGGGTTGGTTTTCGTGGTGAACGGAAGGAATTCGAGGACGAATTCTATTTAAGGGGGGGAGAATGTAATACCCTGACTCTCTAAACCCGATAATTATCATTTAATTGGTTAAGTGATGATTAGAAGGCATATTGATATTGGATTATATTAATCTAAGAAGGATTATTAAGAGAAAGTTTCATGTGGAATGGTTAGAATCTAATGGCATAGTTAGAATATGACTACATGGCATTGTTGTAAATATGAACAAGTTAGAGGACATAATGGACCTTGATCTCTATTGCATGATCATAAGGGCATGTTTGGAGGGTTACTTGTTATAAGTCAGAATTTTTAAGAAAGAAGAACTTAGAAGCAAGTGGGAGAAAGTAGAAGTCATGTCCATCTTCTCCATTTTCGCAACCCATGGACAGCCTCCACTAAAAGTGCCATAACTCTCTGCTCACAGCTCCGATTGAGGTAATTCTTGAAGTTTTGGATAGCTAACGAAATTCCCTTCGGTTTGACATACTAATTCGCATTCATGGGTTCTGTTTTGAGGGAAATAAGCAGGTTTGAAGTGGAGTGATCCATGCTGAGTTTGTGTGTGAATGCAGCTGCGAATTTGATGATGAAGAAGGTGAACCTTTGGGCAAGAGTGGAGTTCAAAGGCTGCATTAACACCATCTAAACCTCTATTAATCCAAGGTGAGTCCTTAGTTATAAACTTGGGGAAAATTTGTGAGAAATAACATGTTGGAGTTTTGGGTTTTGAGTGATAAATCCATGAATCCATATATAGTGATAAATACGATTAATTGCTAATTGGTGATTCTATGTAATGCATGCTTGATTTTATGCTTAGATTGTGTGTTATGAATGTATTGTGTACATTAGATCACTACTGCATGTTAGAATTCGTTGGGATTATGTTAGTGATGCAGGGAATCAATTATGGGGAAATTGGGACTGATTTAGAACCCTTAAAATGCAGAAAATTGATTCTGCTTCAGGGTAATCGGTTACTGGCATTTGGGTAATCGGTTACTTTGTAGAAAATTGCGTTACAGGGCATTTTTCATGCCAGTAACCGGTTACTGGACTCTGGGTAACCGGTTACCTTGGGCAAAAGTGCAAAAATCAGCAAACTTTAGAAAGTCGTAACTTTCGGCTCGGGTATCGGAATTGCGCAAACTTTATATCGTTGGAAAGCTAGCGACGTGTACTTTCTAATAAAATTGGTCCCCAAACTAGAATGTGTGATTTAATAATATTGGAACCCTACTTAGTGAACCTCGTCGGGCGTGATTTTACATTACTAATTCCCCCGAGAGCAGTTCTGTTCCGAATAGAGAACCGAACGCCTCCTTAGTCGTGTGAGACTTGTTTAAATTATAATTGAACATGTTAATGATGTTAATGATCATGGATGTGTTGATTCTCAATATGCGGATCATTAATTAATGCATTATATTGATATGCTTTATGATGATCATATTATATTTATCCGTCCGTTCGATTGACGTTCGGAGATGGTTGTTTGTTCGTGGCATGATGCCTTGTGTGATAATGATCATTAATTCCCGTTGTTTCGGTTAAACATTCGGGATTGGTTGTATTGTGTGATTGACGCTTGTTATGCGTGTAATCCACAGGTAAATAAATTGATGCATAGTGTTTTGTTTTGGTTTGGTTCATGAAAAAATTAAAAGAGAAAGAACTAGAGAATGAGGAAGAGAGTGAATGGTGCTTCTGATACGATTCAATATCCTGTGAATCTTGTAATGGGTTTTGTTTTATTTTATTATTATAACATGCTATGCTATGTGTCGTATTTTAATTGGATGCTTGCAATGTTTGAAAAGTCAAATAGAAATCTCTATTATCTTTTAGTAAGTGATTTTAAATTTTAAAAAAAAAAGGAGAGAGAAAGGTCTTGCTGTTATGAACAGTATAATGTTTTGGTTGAATTCAGTCTGATGTCAGGCAAGGAAGTGCACCGTAAGTATTTCTTTTCATTCCTCCTATTAACTTGTTTTTATTTCTTAATCACTTGAATTGGTATTTTTTCTTTTTTATTTTATATTGTAAGATTGAAAATTAAAGATTTAGAAACTAGTTTAGTTTTGGTCACTTAATTTTAATATAAAAAACATATAAAATAAAAAATACAAAAATGCTTCTTTCTTTTTTTTTTGGTCATATAACCAAAAAAAAAACTATTTTCACAAATCGGATTAATCCAATGTTAATTATTAAAAATCACAAAAAAACTTAGAAAAGGTTTATACTATTAGGGTTTGTCCAATCCCATTGCCCATTTGGCAAAGAAAACATTTAACTCTTAATTAATTCTCTCCTCAACCCGACTAAAACTATTAGTCGCATTAGACGAGAGATAAAAATATATATAATTTAAAATACATTTAATTTGCTGCCCGCGACGATCGAATCTATCGATATGAGTAACCAGCAATGCCCCATTAATCCGTTAGCTATACTGATCAAATCTATTGATCATCGCATCTAACAGTGACATATTAAATCAGGGTTGTACGCCCAAAACTTAAAAGACACTCCAAAACTACGGATTTTCATCCTTTCCACTCAGGCAACTCAAAATGCCTTTCAAATCAAATTCAAAACTACGATAGGCCATTCAAAAAGCCTTCAAACCATATTCAATGGCGTACAACCCTGTGCCCGAACTACGTTGACTCTGATTCTCCATAAGGAGATACGTAGGCACTTGGATAACCAAAGCGAGTCCTCCTCCCTAAAATCTCAATTCACTTAAAATCTCAATTTTCCCCTATTCACTTCTTTAGCTATTAACCTTAACTTTTAGCCATAAAACTTGACCATTAGATTCAAAGCCATGGGAAAGGGTTGAGGGGGCCTAACACCTTCCCTCGACCTGATTATAATAACTTACCCTGAATCTCTTAACTGCGTAGGATTTTCTATTTTTCTATTCGTCCTTCAGGATAGGTGGCGACTCTAAACCTAAATTTTTAGGGCAGGTTGCTACACAACCCTTTTTCCTCAAACTTTCAACAACTTCAACAACACTAATATTTTTTAAGGTAAGTTTTTATGTTTAAGTTAAATTTTCTATTTATTTTCAATTTACCCTGTTCTTCTCTATTTTTTTTTTTTAATTTGTTTTGAAATTTATTGATGTTTGATATAAACTTTTGTGTTTTATTATTTTTCAAAAAATTTAAATATATGTTTAGTTAATATGTTAGATATATTTTTAATGGGTTTATAATTAGGGAAAAAAACTGTGTTCTATAATTTTATAAATAGAAATGGTTATAGTGTAAATAGATAGATATGGATTTTTTTTCAAAATTTTTGTTAATAAAATTTTATTTTAAAAACAGTATAAAAGATATATTACTTAGTATTATAATATAGTTTAGTAAAAAAAATTAATTTAGTATTATATTTTAATATTATTTTGAGAAATACTACTCAGGAAAAGTATATATTTTAGAAAACATTATTTTATTTAGAAAAAGTATATAATTTAGAGAAATTATGAATTTTATAAATATATATTTATTTAGAAATTATATTAATTTATTTAAGAAAGTATATATTTTAGAGAAAATATTTTATTTTATTTAGGGAAAGTATATTATTTTATTAGCAAAAATTTCAAAAAAAAATCCATATCTATTTAGAAAAATATATATGATTTATTATAATAAGATTAACCTGTAAAAAAATGCCAACTTGCGAGTGGCTGAACCCCTTACAAATTTCAAAACGCATATTGTTTTGTCAGAGGCTTAACCCCTAGTTAAATAATGACACACTACGCCATGAGGTCTGCGCCTACGCCTGCATGTCTGCATCAGTAAAAATAGGAATTCCATTTTTCCAGGGGTAAGCCCCAAGCGAAATAGCAAAGTGGCAAGCCCCTCGCAAATAATTTATGATGACCTATTTAGATAGGGGATGACATGTCCCCTCAAAAATTTCTATTTTGTGAGGGGTATTTTGCAATTGTGAGGGGATTAAATCCTGACTAAACAGACTTTTTCTTGTAGTGTGAAGTATTATGAGCAAAAATTCAAAGAATCAATTATAAAGCGGCCCACGTTAGAAAGAGTGTAGTTTAATCATCTTTCTATGAAAGAAAGTACTATAACGGAATTTCTTATTCCACCTCATTCCAAAAAGAAAGACCCTTTACAATTCCAAAATTTCCCATCGAAAACCGAAAATGCATTTTTAGTTCGCACCATATATTTCACAAAAACAGGCCAAATGTGGTTCCACCCTTCAAAAGGTAAAAACAAAACTGGATATATACTTGTGGTTCTGTACAGGTATTATGTTTCCGGTTTTTAGAGCGGGAAGATTGATTTTTTTTGCCACCTTGTCATTTCATATATAACCGATAATATACTTCCGGTATTATGGAAAATTCATAATGCTTAAAACAGTAACCACCACAGTCAATTTTGATCAAACCATTTCTTCTCATTTCTATAAAACCTCTCAAAACCCTTCCATTCTCAATCCATTTTTGCACTCTAAATCTTCATTTTTGCGGTTCATCATATCAAAAGGAGCTCAAGGAAGTGAAATTTAAGGTAAAGTTTATTCATTTTAATCCTAATTCCTTACATTAATTTGTTTATTATTGTTAAAAAAGGTTACACGACAATAAGAAGTATACTTCCATTTGGTAGTTGAACGTAATCAGAAATACAATTCCGGTTTCTGTCTGTGTTTATTTGACAACATCTTCTGCCATGTTCTATGTAAATGTTAATAAGTTTTATGTTTTCTAAAAACATTAAGTATGGTGCATCCCGATAACATTCTCAAACCTAATGTGTCTCAAGTTCTTTCATCTCTCGTATCTTCTATCGTAACTAATGCGATAGATATTCGTGAGCATTTTGAAAATGGAGAAGAGTTTAAATTTCGTGAAGACATGTTGCAGTGGATTCATATAGAGGCTACGAATCTAGGATTTGGTGTTGTGATTGGAAGGTCCGATAATGGTACGGATAAAAGAAATGCATTTGTGACTTTGACATGCGAAAGGAGTGGGAAATATATCCGTCGTATCCAAAAATTGAAACACGATGACACTAGTTCAAGAAAATGTGAATGTCAATTTAGGTTGTGTGGTTATCTTTTGGAAAATAAGAAATGGATATTTAATGTGATATGTGGTTTACACATGCATGATTTAAGTTAAAAGTTAGTCGGTCATCCAATTGCATGTCAGCTCCTTCCGGGTGAGAAGACACGTGTTTTTGACTTGACTTTGAACTTGGTACCGCCCAAAAACATATTTGCATCCTTGAAGTGCAAAAGACCAAGGAATACATCAAATATCAAGCAAGTTTGTAATAGGCGCTATTAATCCAAATTAGCGATTAGGGGGGATTGAACCGAGATACAACACCTCTTGAAACTTCTAGATGAAAATAATTATGTCTGTAGGCATCGACGAGGTGATGATGGGGGTAACATTAAGAGATATTTATTGGATTCATCCGGCCTCCATTAAATTGTTCAATATGTTTCCCATTGTGCTTATAATTGATTCAACGTATAAGACCAACAAGTACATGTTTCCATTGTTGGAAGTTGTCTGTGTTATGTCGACTAAGAAGACGTATTCAGTTGGTTTTGCATTTCAAGAGTGTGAAAAAGAGGAAAACTTTGCATGAGCTTTTGAGGTTTGTAGGTCAATGTTAAAGGATCAAGAAGATATGTTGAAAGTCATTGTTACCGACCGAGATACAACATTAATGAATTCGGTTGCAACTGTATTTTCTACTTCTTACGCCTTACTTTGTAGGTGCCATATTACTAAAAACGTGAGAATCTGGGTTAAGCCCACGGTGGGGACAAAACAGATTGCAGGTGAAGATGGAAAACTTGTCAAGGAAGGCTTCATTGTGGAGAAAATAATGGATGCATGGAATGTTATAATAAATGCATCTACAAAAGAGCTATACGCTTATGCTATTTTACAATCCAGGAATCTTTGCGTGAAATATCCCTATTGAAATATGTTGAAAGCATAATACTTGATCAGGTAAAAGAGAATATTATTTGTGTCTGGACCGATGAGGTTATGCATCTCAGAAATACAACAACAAATCGAGTTGAGTTTACTCATGCTTGTCTGAAGAATTGGCTGGGAAATAACAAAGGTGATTTGATTACGGGTTGGGATTCTGCGAACGAGATAATACTAAATCAGCATAACGAGATACATACAACATTTGGTTGTAGTATCACGATGTTGGAACACATGTTCAAAGACAACACCCTATATTCTTAGTTGATTGGTAGTATCTCTCGGGCAGCTCTGAATTATATTTTTCACGAATCCAAACGAGCTTCTAATGTCGGTTCCGATAGCTCAAAGTGTGATTGTACAATTATGAAAACATATGGTCTTCCTTGTACTTGTGTCATATCTAAGAAGATAAAAGTTGACTGCCCAATACGTGTGGACGAGGTCTCTAGTCATTGGAAGAGACTCTGTTTTTAAAATGACTGTAAAAACAAAGATGATAAATCAAGTATTTCCATCTTGACTGAATGGGAAGCGATACATGAAAGATTTTTGAAAGCCGATGACGCCACCAAAATCCACATCAAAGTGCAATTGAGGAAGATTGCATTCTCGGAGACCACAAACTTGAAACCACCATCTCATGCTGATTTTTATGCACAAGTACATTGAACGGATCATCAATGTTGGGGGTGACGGTAACTATGGTTTTCAATCTGTTTTTAGTTTGCTCGGTAAAGGGGAAGAGGATTACCATATTGTCCGACATACCTTGATCAAAGAGTTAAGGGGAAATAGAGATATATACACATGTGTGTTCGGGAGTAAAGAGAAAGTTATATATATATATATATATATATATATATATATATATATATATATATATAACACTCTTGTACCTTGTGTCAGTGGATTTGCACTGGAGGATAAATGGATGAACTTCCCGTATATGGGCCATTTAATAGCAGAGGGTATGTATAAATTTTACAAGATACGGTTTCTTGGAGACTGTTTTCCCTATGCGCACTACTCCAACACCAAATCCCAATGATCGTATCATATGTGTTGAGTGGGTTTCAAATCCGCAGTAGTTTGTTTAATTGTATTTGAAATTGGGATGCCTTATACCACCTACATCACCGGAGTGGGAGATTCATTTCTTAATCCCATCCGAGACTTGGTCGGACCAATTCATTTAAAGGATGCAAGAATGCAACAAGTTGAACAAAATTGAAATAGAAAAAAATAGAGAAAAGTCAAAAGGGGTGTCACCGATGGATTTGGTCGGCGACAATTTTTTCAGCTCATTTAAGTAGTTAGGTATCATTTTATTGTAAATGTTATTTTGTTCATGTATTATATTGTGGAAATATAGAAATTTTTGTAGTTTGACCAAAATACAATATTTGAATACATGATGTTTTTTTAATGAGTTGTTGTTTCTGTTTTGTTTCTGGTTTTTCACTCCCAGTGGACTAACCGAAAATATATTTCCGGTTACAATTTTATATAAAACTGGAAGTGAAATTCTGGTTTCAACTCTGACACAAGGATAAGATTTGTATGGTTCATATTTGCCTCCAATTACTATAAATAACCTCACTTGTCGTATTGTTTCATACCACAACACGAAAAATCAGAAATGAAAATCAATTGGCATGTTGGAGTTGTCCACTTTGTCGGCGCTACACCATCACGTGAGTTTAAGTTCACCAAGTACACCCCAATTGAAGATGTGCGTGAAATATTGCAGGAACTTGTACCTTATGGTGACAATCACAAAGTTCTGAAGATCGAGTACCGCTCACCATCTGTTGACAAAGATGAATAGCTTGTGTTCATCAATTGTGAGCTGAAGAGCGACGCTGATATACGGGCTATGTGGAATACTTTTACAAGTTTTGAGGAGAAAGTTTATATCGAGTTAGATCCGACTATTTCAAGATCGGTCGATGATATTATCAGGATGTTGCAACGTCCACGTGGACTTTGACTTGTAACTTTTGATTTTGTTAAAATCCTTAATGTATTTCCTATGTTTATGTTATTAATTGTATTTTGAGTTTGTGATATTGGTGTTATTTAATGATGTTTTTCTGGTTTCTGTGTAGCACAAACCCATAATTATTTCTCCGGGTCAAAACTGGAAATTAAATTCTGGTTCCAATGTATAGTTTATTAAATTTTGGTGCGCACCAAAAATATATTTTCGATTTTGAGAAGCATTTAAGGATTTTTGCGTGGTGCGTAAGAAAAGCATGTGGTAGAAAAGAAATCTCCAAGTATAATTCTTCAAACTCCATCCTTGTATGATGATTTTAAAGATGTGGTGTGGAATAATCATGGGGGAGAAAAGCCCAATTTTGAATGTCCATAACCTAGATTTTTTCAAAAGTTGTTGGGAATTCATCCAGATAAATGTGATATGTTTGCTAATGAGTTTTTATTTAAATGACAGTCTCTTAAAGGCTGTGACAACTTCATATCTTTTATTAATTCCTAAATAATCCACAATGTATAAAGGAGTTTAAGCCAATTTTCTGTGGGTTGTTTGTAAAGAATTATTTTCAAGATTTTGGAGACTAGATTGACGAGGGTTATAGGAAATTTGATATCTCTTTGTCAATCATTTTTCTTTCCTCATAGACACGTGATGGAATAGGTTTTTGTTATTAATGAAGTGTTAGATTTTTTCAAAAGGAAAAAAAAGTTGTTGAATAAGTCAAATACAAATTTAAAGTATTTTTTATTAGTGCATCTTTTAATAAAAATTTGAATTTTATATAGTTTCGGACTCCCTCTTATTTCATAAAATTAAGCAATGTGAGATTTCAAATAACTTGAATTCTACATAGTCTTAAACTCCTTTTTCTTTTAAAAAATTAATCAACGTGACACTTTTCAACATATATATTTTCAATAAACTCCAACCGCAAATCTATCTTGTCGAAAGCCTCGTAGTAGTCTTGATAGTTTGATTTGGTTTTTTGTAGTTAGTTTATTTGTTTCCTTCTGATTGTGTTACTATTTAGCTTTTCTTTTTGTCCCTGATATAATCGGTTGTCAGGGTTGTAGTTGGTTTTTCTTGCGCACTTCTATTGGTTTAATGGATTTCGCTCTCGATCGGTGCAAGCAAAAGCATTTTTATACCTTTTTATTCTTGGTATCAAGCCCCATTGGTGGCCTTAAAATCTTTTAATTAACTGTAGTTGTATCGGGTTTTGAGTACCATTAGAGCTCTTATCTAATATAATGTTCACTCTTGCTTATAAAAAAAAGAAAAAAAACTTTCATTTGTACTCATTGTTACTCTTGTTCTTTCTATTTTTTATATATATTTTTGCTTTGCCATTAAAAAGAAAAAGATGGTCAAAATGGTCAAAAATCAAAAGCATTCAATTCAAAACTGTGTATCATGTTTATTGGAATTGGACATATGCATTGCACACAAACTTTTGAATGGTTTATTGAATTCTTCAGTCATTCTCACACCAACGATCTGTCTGTCATTCTTATTTGGATGGTTCATTTCCCTTTATGGATATGGGACTTCTAGTATCATCAAGCCTGCGGGAGTTGGCTCTACCTGGCCCTTGGGAGGAGTCGCCTTGAAATATTTCTTAAGGTGACCCTCTTGGATGAAATACTCTATCTCCTTCTTGAGTTACTAGAAGTCTTATGTGTGGTGTCCTTTAACCATGTGAAACTTACACAACTTCCATGCTCAAGGTCTCATAACATCCATTTTGGAGTTGGAGGCATATGGATATCTTGTGAGTGGAAAACCTCGCGCCAGATATGTTTGTTGGAACAAAATTGGTTTATACCAATATCCCTTAGGTTTTGATGATAACAAAGTATTTAAAGAACAATTGGGTAAACTAATACGTGTTTAAGTGTTCAGGTACAAAGAACAATATATTGATTGAAAGTCAATTCTGAAATTGACCTGAAAATTGAAAGATAATCTCTTAAAAGACAGATTTTGAAGATCCGAATATGAAGAATCAACTTTTGATCAAGTCATTTTATGATGATCATAACCTAAAGTCTCCAGACTCTAATCAAGTAAGCTTTTGAAGATCAAGTCAGTCTCTAAAGAGTAAGAGTCTGATGGATCATAAGCTATGTGTCATACCCCAAAATTTGCCTTCCATATTCCATTCACAATAATTCAAAGCTCAAGAGACTCATCCAGTCATTCTCTTGAGCAAGAGTCTCCTAAATCTAGGGTTTGGTACTCTCCTGAAGGAATTAGCAAAACAAGGTCTCTAATGAAGTTCTCCATGACCCATTATGACCTAAGATATCTCTATGCCAAAAGTCAAGGCCCAAATCCAAAGTTTACTTGTTCAACAGCTCAGATGAACTACAATCAAAGCATGGTCCAAACTTCTAATCATTGATCAAACATCAAGTATAGAAGTGTATATCCATGATTTGATCAAAATTTGATCATGATTTATCAGTAGAAACTTAGAGATGAACAAATACAAAAAGGTTCAAATTAGGATTTCTCTAGGAGAAAGTCAACTCAGCTTTGACTGACCATAACTTTCACATGGAACATCAAAAATTCCCCACTCAAAGCCTATTTGGAAGGAAATTGGATTCTCTACAACTTTGTCGCTCACAAGCCAAGGCTAGAATGTTAGAACAAGATTTGTTCTGATCAATTATCTTAGTTTTGATGATAACAATAATATGAATTTTGCTTAAGATAATATGGTACTCTAATCCAATGCAATTTCCTTTTCAGGAAATATATAAAGAGTATGCATAATTCAGCGCTCAGAAGCTTTGTCTCAAGGGTTCAGCATGCAACATCAGAACATGGTCTGGCAAGACATCAGAAGATGGTCGAAGCAGAATCAGAACATGGGTCTATGGAAGCATCAGAAGAACATGAGATCAGAAGCAATGAAGTTCTGATGGTATCACGCACAGAAGCACTTCAAGGTCAGAAGATCAGAAGATGCTTTGCACCAAGCTGTTTGACTCTGATGATATTCAAACGTTGTATTCACAAACATCAGATCAGAAGGAAGTACAAGTGGCAAGCTACGCTGACTGACAAAAGGAACGTTAAAAGCTATTATAGGCAACGTCAGTAGACACAGCGTGAACAAGGCTCGAGGTAGTTGACAAAAGCGTATAACATTAAATGCGATGCTGTACGGAACACGCAAAGCATTAAATGCACTCAACGGTCATCTTCTCCAACGCCAATAAATATGAAGTTCTGATGAGAAGCAAGGTTAACGATTCTGAACAAAACAACTCATATTAACTTGCTGAAACTCTGTTCTACTCAAAGCTCAGAATCTTCATCTTCATCAAGCTCACTACATTGCTGTTGTAATATATTAGTGAGATTAGGCTTAAACGTTAAGAGAAATATCACAGTTTGTGATTATAGCTTTTAAGAAGCAATTGTAATACTCTTAGAATTGATTACATTAAGTTGTAAGGAACTAGAGTGATCGTGTGGATCAGAATACTCTAGGAAGTCTTAGAGGTTATCTAAGCAGGTTGTAACTAGAGTGATCGTGTGGATCAGAATACTCTAGAAAGTCTTAGAGGGTATCTAAGCAGTTGTTCCTGGAGTGATCAGTGTGTGATCAGAAGACTCTGGAAGACTTAGTTGCTGACTAAGTGGAGAACCATTGTAATCCGTGCGATTAGTGGATTAAATCCTCAGTTGAGGTAAATCATCTCTGCGGGGGTGGACTGGAGTAGTTTAGTTAACAACGAACCAGGATAAAAATAACTGTGCAATTTATTTTTATCTGTCAAGTTTTAAAGCTACACTTATTCAAACCCCCCCTTTCTAAGTGTTTTTCTATCCTTCAATTGGCATCAGAGCGCCGGTTCTAAGGTGCAAGCACTTAACCGTGTTTAGAAAAGATTCAGGAAGAGAAAAACGCTTCAGTAAAAGATGGCTGATGAAACTGCAAAGTCTACATCTACATCTGGCTCTGCTGAGCAACACAACGGTAACAATGGTTATACTAGACCGCCGGTATTTGATGGTGAAAACTTTGAATACTGGAAAGATAAACTGGAAAGTTACTTTCTTGGTCTTGATGGTGATCTATGGGATCTTCTGATGGATGGTTACAAACATCCAGTAAATGCCAGTGGCGTAAAGCTGACAAGGCAAGAAATGAGCGATGATCAGAAGAAGCTTTTCAGGAATCATCATAAATGCAGAACTGTTTTGCTGAATGCTATCTCTCATGCTGAGTATGAGAAGATATCTAACAGGGAAACGGCCTATGACATATATGAGTCCTTGAAAATGACTCATGAAGGAAATGCTCAAGTCAAGGAGACTAAAGCTCTCGCTTTAATCCAGAAGTATGAAGCCTTCAAGATGGAGGATGATGAAGACATTGAAAAGATGTTTTCAAGATTTCAAACTCTTACTGCTGGATTGAGAGTTCTTGACAAGGGATACACAAAGGCTGATCACGTAAAGAAGATCATCAGAAGCTTACCCAGAAGATGGGGTCCTATGGTGACTGCATTTAAGATTGCGAAGAATCTAAATGAAGTCTCTTTGGAAGAGCTGATCAGTGCCCTGAGGAGTCATGAAATTGAACTGGATGCAAACGAGCCTCAAAAGAAAGGTAAGTCTATTGCATTAAAATCCAATATCAAGAAATGCACTAACGCTTTTCAGGCTAGAGAAGAAGATCCTGAAGAATCAGAATCTGAAGAAGAAAATGAACTGTCCTTGATCTCCAGAAGGCTAAATCAACTCTGGAAGAACAAGCAAAGGAAGTTCAGAGGCGTCATAAGTTCAAAGAAATTTGAACGTGGAGAATCTTATGATGACAGAAGATTTGACAAGAAGAAG
Organism: Vicia villosa; assembly: GCF_029867415.1. Lineage (NCBI taxonomy): Eukaryota > Viridiplantae > Streptophyta > Magnoliopsida > Fabales > Fabaceae > Vicia > Vicia villosa. The sequence continues at coordinate 105,080,215 of NC_081183.1, forward strand.
GTCATGTGCTATGAATGCAATGAGCCTGGACAGTTCAAGAATGAATGTCCAAAACTTCAGAAGGAAAATCCCAAGAAGAAGTTTCATAAGAAGAAAGGTCTTATGGCAACCTGGGATGAGTCAGAAGATGATTCAGACTCTGAAGATGAGCAGGCTAACTGTGCGCTGATGGCGACAGAAGATGACGGATCAGAATCTACATCAGAATCAGATTCTGAAGAGGTATTTTCTGAACTTACTAGAGATGAGTTAGTTTCCGGTTTAACTGAACTTCTGGAATTCAAGTCTCAGATTAGTCTCAAATACAAAGAGCTGAAAAAGCTATTTGAATTTGAAACAAAGAAGCTTGAGTTGGAGAATTCTGAATTAAAAGAAAAACTTTTAAAATTATCCAATAATGTTGGATCTCCTTCTGATTCAGAAAAATCCACTCCTAGTCTAAACCATATTCTGAAAGAATATGATTTAAGTTTCAGGAAGTTCTTATCTAGAAGTATTGGCAGAAGTCAGCTAGCTTCTATGATATATGCTGTGTCTGGAAACAAAAGAGTTGGCATTGGTTTTGAGGGTGAAACCCCATACAAACTTGAACCTGTTGATGAAATGAAATTCACATACAAGCCATTGTATGATCAGTTCAAGTATGGCCACTCCCATGATATTAGGCACACTTCACATGCTCAAAGTTTTCACATAACACACACCAAAAAGCATGTGACACAACCTAGGAAATATCATGAAACTCACATTAAAAATTATCATGCTGTTCCTCCTATTGCTTACAATGTTAAACCCAAGTTCAACCAGAACTTGAGAAAATCTAACAAGAAAGGACCCAAGAAAATGTGGGTACCTAAGGATAAGATTATTCCTATTGCAGATATCCTTAGCTGCAAAAAGAACAAAGCACAACATGTCGTGGTACCTGGACTCTGGATGCTCACGACACATGACAGGAAGAAGGTCTATGTTCCAAGACCTAGTGCTTAAGTCTGGAGGAGAAGTCAAGTTTGGAGGAGATCAGAAGGGCAAGATAATTGGCTCTGGAACTATAAAGTCTGGTAACTCTCCTTCCATTTCTAATGTACTTCTTGTAGAAGGATTAACACATAACCTCTTATCTATCAGTCAATTGAGTGACAATGGTTATGATATAATCTTTAATCAAAAGTCTTGCAAGGCTGTAAATCAGAAGGATGGCTCAATCCTATTTACAGGCATGAGGAAGAACAACATTTATACGACAGATCTGCAAGATCTTATGAGTCAGAAGGTGACTTGTCTTATGTCTGTTTCTGAAGAGCAGTGGGTCTGGCACAGAAGATTAGGTCATGCTAGTTTGAGAAAGATTTCTCAGATTAACAAACTGGATCTTGTCAGAGGACTCCCTAATCTGAAATTCAAATCAGATGCTCTTTGTGAAGCATGTCAGAAGGGCAAGTTCTCCAAACCTGCATTCAAGTCCAAGAATGTTGTTTCTACCTCAAGGCCATTAGAACTCTTGCACATTGATCTGTTTGGCCCAGTCAAAACAGCATCTGTCAGAGGGAAGAAATATGGATTAGTCATCGTAGATGATTATAGCCGCTGGACGTGGGTAAAATTCTTGAAACACAAGGATGAGTCTCATTCAGTGTTCTTTGATTTCTGCATTCAGATTCAATCTGAAAAAGAGTGTAAAATCATAAAGGTCAGAAGTGATCATGGTGGTGAATTTGAGAACAGATCCTTTGAAGTATTCTTCAAAGAAAATGGTATTGCCCATGATTTCTCTTGTCCTAGAACTCCACAGCAAAATGGAGTTGTAGAACGAAAGAATAGGACTCTGCAAGAAATGGCCAGAACCATGATCAATGAAACCAATATGGCTAAGCATTTCTGGGCAGAAGCAATAAACACTGCATGCTATATTCAGAATAGAATCTCTATCAGACCTATTCTAAATAAGACTCCTTATGAATTGTGGAAGAATAAAAAGCCCAACATTTCATATTTCCATCCTTTTGGATGTGTATGCTTTATTCTGAACACTAAAGATCATCTTGGTAAGTTTGATTCCAAAGCACAAAAATGTTTCCTTCTTGGATATTCTGAACGCTCAAAAGGCTACAGAGTATACAATACTGAAACATTGATTGTGGAAGAATCAATCAATATCAGGTTTGATGATAAGCTTGGTTCTGAAAAACCAAAGCAGTTTGATAATTTTGCAGATTGTGATATTGATATATCAGAAGTTGTTGAGCCAAGAAGCAACGCATCAGAAGCAGAGCTTCTCAGAAGCAAAGAATCTGAAGATCAAGTATCAGCTTCTCTGGAGAATCTAAGCATTTCTGAAGAACCATCTGTCAGAAGATCATCCAGACTCATCTCTGGTCATTCAGAAGATGTCATTCTTGGAAAGAAGGATGATCCAATCAGAACAAGAGCATTCCTTAAGAACAATGCAGACTGTCAATTAGGCCTTGTATCTTTGATCGAGCCAACTTCTGTTGATCATGCTCTAGAAGATCCAGACTGGATAATTGCTATGCAAGAAGAACTGAACCAGTTTACAAGGAATGATGTTTGGGATCTTGTTCCTAGACCAGATGGATTCAATATAATCGGTACAAAATGGGTCTTCAGAAACAAGCTCAGTGAGAAAGGTGAAGTGGTAAGGAACAAAGCCAGACTGGTGGCTCAGGGTTATAGTCAGCAAGAAGGGATTGACTATACAGAAACCTTTGCACCAGTGGCCAGGTTAGAATCTATTCGTCTATTAATTTCATTTGCCACTCAACATAACATCACTCTCTATCAGATGGATGTTAAGAGTGCCTTCTTAAATGGTTATATAGATGAAGAAGTTTATGTCCATCAACCTCCTGGTTTTGAAGACTCTATGTCTCCTAATCATGTTTTTAAACTAAAGAAATCGTTGTATGGATTGAAACAAGCTCCCAGTGCTTGGTATGAACGCTTAAGTTCTTTCCTTCTGGATAATGGTTTCACTAGAGGAAAAGTGGACACTACTCTCTTTTGTAAAACCTTTAAAAGGGATATTTTAATTTGTCAAATATATGTAGATGATATTATTTTTGAAACATCTAATGCTACACTTGGAAAGGAGTTTGCTGAGTCTATGCAGGCTGAGTTTGAAATGAGCATGATGGGAGAACTCAAGTATTTCCTTGGAATACAAATAAATCAAACATCAGAAGGAACGTATGTTCACCAAACCAAGTATGTGAAGGAACTTCTGAAGAAGTTTAATCTTCTAGACTGCAAAGAAGCCAAAACTCCTATGCATCCAACATGCATCCTAGGTAAGGACGAGGTAAGTAAGAAGGTAGATCAAAAGTTATACAGAGGTATGATTGGATCTCTTCTATATTTGACTGCTTCTAGACCTGACATTCTGTTCAGTGTTTGTTTGTGTGCTAGATTCCAATCAGATCCTAGAGAATCTCATTTAACTGCTGTTAAGAGAATTCTAAGGTATCTGAAAGGTACTACTAATGTTGGCTTAGTTTACAGAAAATCTAAAGAATACAACTTAGTAGGATTCTGCGATGCTGACTATGCTGGAGACAGAATTGAAAGAAAGAGTACTTCAGGAAGTTGCCAATTTCTTGGAAGTCATTTGATCTCCTGGTATAGCAAGAAGCAAGCAACTATTGCTCTATCAACAACAGAAGCAGAATATGTCGCTGCTGCTGGTTGCAGTACACAGATGCTCTGGATGAAGAGTCAGTTAGAAGATTATCAGATATATGAGAGTAACATTCCTATATTCTGTGATAATACTTCTGCTATATGTTTATCTAAGAATCCTATTCTTCATTCAAAGGCTAAACATATTGAGATTAAACATCATTTCATAAGGGACTATGTTTAGAAGGGTGTTATATCTTTAAACTTTGTGGATACAGACCATCAATGGGCTGATATCTTTACAAAACCCCTGGCTGAAGATAGGTTTAAGTTCATCCTGAAGAACATCAGTATGGATTTATGCCCAGAATGAGAAGATGAGAAGTTCTTACGTATGAGTATCTTCTGAAATGAATGTGGATTTTTTTTTTCAGAAGTTCTGATTGAAATCTTTTAGAAATTATGATTCGGTTATTACTAACGTTTCATTGTCTAAGTTGATTCAGAACCTCTTTTAAAGCAAAACAGCTGTAACGTTTTATCTCGGGATGGTAAACCTGTCGTTACTGGTCATGGATAAGCGCGTGTGCAGTTGAAGGGACGCTGACCATAGGTAACTGTGCTAGTCACCTCATTTGTCTTTATTATCTCTCCTCATGTCACGTAACATTAAATGCTATCCATCATTTGTTTCATTTTATTTTCCTTTAAATACTCTTCAAACGCTTCTCCTTCCCTCTTATTTTTTCTCTATTACACTCTGTCTCTGTTTTCCTTCTCTATCTCTTTGCATTCCTCATCAAGTTTTTTTTCTCTCTCTCCTGTTTTTTTTTTTTGCTCAAACAAAGTTTTTTTTTTTAAAAAATCCTAGTTCAAACCTAGCGTTCATCTTGAATCCTTTGTCTGGATCTCTTAATCATGCTCTAAGCCTGTTGAAGATCTATGACTCAAAGGCGGCAGATCTCTGCATATCTCGGGATGGCTCTCCTAATACCTCTCAAGTCAGACCTCTTCTTTGATGTTGTTATTGTGGACCGTCCTTTCGGGCCATACCCCTCCGTGGGTGGGATACGTGAACTGACTCTTTTTTGTCGATCGGACGCTTTCGCGTCACTTTTGAAAAAGTTTACAGAGTCGCCACCGACCTTTTATTTTATCCAATGAAGGAAAGGTTTATAAAAGAAACAGAAAAAAGACCTTTGAGAGATTCTGGGTAAGGGGGTAGGTTATACAAAGGGAAGGTGTTAGCACCCTTTGTATCCATGGTTATCCATGGGCTCTTTAGTTTGCTTAGCTCATTTGCTTTACTTTTCAATTGATTCGGAATGCTTTACCTGTGTTTTTGAAATACCTTTGCAAATAGAATTTGTAATGATCCTTGTGCGGATATATACAAATGCTTGTTTATCTTTCGAAAGATGTTTTGAAAAGATCGTTAATTTTGTAATGATCCGTGTTTGGATGTATACAAAATATTGTCTTTTGGAAAATTCGTTTTTAAAAAAAACAACAGTGTATGAGAATTTTGTTTGTTTTGATTTTGAGCAAGCAAACTAGGAGGTCTACCCTGAGTTAGGAGGTCTTTATCCTTGTTCCCTTTAAAAATCTATCCATTCGTCGGATATAAACAAAAGGTTCGATTTTGTACTCGAAACAGTAGAAATGTAACTTTGATTTTGAAAAGAGTGAAAAGGGGTTACCCTAGGAGGTGCAAATGTGATTGTGATTGAATTCAGATATTTATCTTTGAAGTTAGTGATCTGACGGTTCAGTTTTATCTTTGACATACACGCAGTTTATATGGGTGCTGGAAATTAAAATGCGGAAATGTAAAGTGCAGAAAGTAAATCTACGCTATTACATCGATTGTGCGGGAAATGTAAACTTGCCTATTTACATGAATTTGACATCCTATACATTTATCTAGGAATTTTAAATTGCAAGAAATAAAAGGCATATTTTTGTATTTTTGTGATTTATTTTAAATATAATTAATGCATTATTAATTAATTTAAAATAAAGAAAAGATGGAAATATGATTAAACCTAGCAAATAAGTTTAAAAATATGTACAAAATGTTTGTTAATTGATTTTAGAACAAAACTAATTTTTTTGGAATTTTTGAAATTTGTTTTTGGATATTTTAAGTTAATTAAAACATAATGATATAAATAATTACACAAATAATTAAGACTTAATGATAAAATTATCCTAAATATGTACAAAATTAGTTTATGATATATAAACAATATTTAACACAAAGAACAATTTTTTTATGATTTTTTGACTAATTAAAATAATTAATAAGCAAATATATAAATACATACTAATTAATTATGAAAAATATTGAAATTTTGAAGAAAAATAAAATATTTTTATTTCAGAAAATAATATATTATTTTAGAAGTTTAAAATATTTTTTGGGGAATTTTTTGAATTTTTAAACTATTTTTAATTAATTTATCAAAGAAATTAAAATAAAATAGAAAATAAAAAAGGATACTTATTCAGTGTGGAAGTTGACTGAGGGAGCATGGTGTAGCTGCGTGTGTGAGGCGTTGGATTGGAGATTGAATTGATCCAAGGGTTCAGATCTGAGGTCACATGAAGCACATGATTAAAGCAAGGCATGGGATTAGTGGGAGACCAAAGTCAGACTGGTCCCCACCCTCGCCTGCATGGACCAATGGAAACAGAGGAGAGAAGGTTGAAAAGTTGACTGACGAACCACGCTCGGACGCGTGGTCGTCTTCAACCTCCGTCCCATGCACTTTTTCAGACAGATAGCGGGGGTTTTTAACCCCCTCTATTTCACGATACAAAAACGTTATTTTCGGTAGCTTCCCAAACCTGCAAGAACACACGTTAGCAACATATGAAAACAACCCAGATCCACTAAACATGATGCCCTGAATCCAAATATGTCATTAGTTTCGTGGTTTGATGCTCATAGCTATAGGTTCGAAGATGTTAAAGTATGAACACTCATAAGCTTATGTTAATGGCATATGGCTATCCTCACGTGGGAGTTGGCATGTTAAGGCCCAGATCATTTGCATAGGACCTTATGAGCATGATAGGATGGTTGGTTAGCATTGAAATCAGTTGCATATACAAAAACGAAAATAAAATTCATATGTACATGAAGAGTATTATATGCTTTATACGACTCTCATGGGCCTGTGTTTAAAGTTCAATCTTACTCTATTATCTTTGAGAAGATGATTAGAATGCTTGGTTTGTATTAATATTGATTGGAAAATTGATTTTGAAAATTACAAAGTATGGAGATTTTTTGAGAATTTTGAGAGGTTTGTGGCTATTCTCTTGCTATCTCTTCGTGTGTCCCCCCTTTTGCTGAAGTATGATGCTTCTTTTATAGCCCAAAGTTGCTTGGAACTCAAGCTAAGAAGCTTTGTTGTCTTTGTTGAAAGTTTGATTTTTAAAATATTAAAAATCTTTGAATTGTTGACCAAGCTTGACTCCATTCAATGCTCTTGTCTTGCTCTTCAATTCTTGCAGAAAAAATGAAGATTCCTTGAAGTGAGTCATACTTGGAGGCCAAGCAACCATTATCCATGCATTTTCCTTTTAATTTTAATCTTAAAGTAAGATAAAATTATGCAAAAAATGGCCAATAAAGATGTGGGCTTTGTCTTGGTCGTGGGAGGCCCATAGTAACATGGCAAAGATGTTTGGACCATAAAAACTTGGACTCATTTGGAAAAAAAACATTTTTGAGCAATGTTGATTTCATGCATTTTCCCAAAATTTAGCCAACTTCAACAAGGTGTAAATCCTTCAATTTTTGTCATATGAAGGAGATCTTGCACTTTTTGGAAACCTCAAAGAGTCCTCTAACCAATGTCTTTGGTCTCATATCAAAATGATTTTTGGTTCTCCTTGTGTGTCCATTTGAAAAAAGTGTCTTTTTGTTGACTTTGAAAATGACCTGTAATGTCTTTGGCCATATTTTTCAAATGGTGAATGCAATGACCATGGGATCAATTGCATTTGAAAGATAATTGAATTTCCTTCAAAATGAGCTTTGGTTGACATTTTTTGGATGAAGGATGAGAGAGTTATGATCAGTCAAAGTTGAGTTGACTTTTCAGGCAAAAACCCTAATTTTGAATCTTAGGGTTTTGTTGATTTTTGATCTTTCCTTGATGAATTGTGATCATCCAATGATCAAATGTTGAATCCTTTGACAAAATATGGACTTTGACAAAAAATTTCATTTTTGACTGTCAGTTGACTTTTTTGGTCAAACGGGTCGTCTGTTGACTGTTTGAGCTGCTGACGGTGCGTCTGAGTGAATTGAAGTTTGAAAATTTGTATGATGGTACTTTGAGATGTATGGATGTATATGAAATCCATTTGAGCTCTCAAAACTTGTTGCTCCTGTTAAAACAAGAAAAACCCTGATTAGGGACTGTCTGTATAGGAGGCAGTTAAGCGTACCTGATTTTTGTGCAGTGTTGAGTTTCTGCTAATCATGTGATATTCAGAAGACTTCTAACACAAAAATCTTGGAAATTTGAATTGTGAAAGATTGATTTGATTGATGGTACAAAACACTGAGAATTGTACTGCCAGCAGTTTGTCTGTCAACTGACTGTTCGTGTACTGAAGCAGCAGTTAAAGTGAAAAAGTCAACTGTCAAAGTTAATTTTCTTTTCTTTTTTGTTGTTATTTTTGTCTTTGTTTTGTGTGAAGCATGAAAATTTATTTACATGACTTGTTAGAAACAGAAACATAATAAATAACTGATATTTACGGTATGCGGGCAAAATTACCGATAATAACCTGAAAATTGTTTACTGCACAGAAATAGAAATATTTGACTGGCAGAAAACACACAAGTTAAGATTTGATTTTTTGAAAAAGAGATTTGAAAAGATTTTGAAAATAATGGAATATAGTACAAAAGTTAGTGGGAAACCAAAAACAATTGTTACCAGTATAGTGTGAGTTTCCTGCTTCTGCGCCTGCAAAAAGAGTTAACTCTGCATGATTGTGTTAGTACTATTTATCTGTAAATAAATAAATAGTATTTGTGATGTAATGAACAGTATTTGGCGTTTGCGTAAGAATAAATTCCTCTGTAAGCCAAGCTACTGTATAAGAAAAGTTTCTGAAATTTAAGTACTTCATATGCTAGGATATTTGAAATAAAAATCCATGATTATATGAAACTCTTAATTTTCAGATTGGAGTTTTCTTGAAAAAAGATGTGGGCAAATTTTGGGGTATAACAGTTGCCCCTATTCAATCTTCTTAAACCTGAAGAGATTGTCTGAAATCTGAAGGTAGAAGATGATTGAATAATTAGATGCCCTGAAAATTTGCACTTACCTTGATCAGAAGAGATGTTGGAAGCTGCATTTGAATGTTGTCTGCGAAATGTTGTTGGCAGATTGAAACATTACCTGAGATGGGCTTTTCAGATGCCATCTGGAAAATGTGTTGAGGGTTTGTTCATCAGAATGAATCCATTGATTATATCTTGATGAAGGACTTGAAAGTTGATCATTGTGGAACCGTCTGAGGTATCACTTTAGATCTGCAAGATTAGATCGTTCTGGAACCGTCAGAGGTATCGCCTTAGATCTGCAATGTTAGATCGTTCTGGAACCGTCGGAGGTATCGCCTTAGATCTGCAATGTTAGATCGTTCTGGAACCGTTTGAGGTATCGCCTTAGATCTGTAATGCTAGATCGTTCTGGAACCGTTGGAGGTATCGCCTTAGATCTGTAATGCTAGATCGTTCTGGAACCGTTTGAGGTATCGCCTTAGATCTGCAATGTTAGATCGTTCTGGAACCGTCTGAGGTATCGCCTTAGATCTGTAATGCTAGATCGTTCTGGAACCGTTTGAGGTATCGCCTTAGATCTGTAATGCTTGTTGATAAGTGATTTGAGAAGGAGAGTTCTTCAGAGTGAATCTTTGATTTGATTGTATCTGAAAGGACTACATGTGATTGAGAACATCTTTGTTGAAGACATCTGTCTACCTGAAAAATCAAGTTAGTGATATGCAATGTCTATGATGTATGTATGATATGAGATCCTCGAGCTAGAGGAGAAATATGCAAGTTATGTTGTGTATGAATATGCGTATGATGCATGATTGTGAATGTGAATATGAGTGTGAATGTGATGCATGGTTTATGCAGCTTAGAGCGTGTCAAGCTCCTGATTGGGAAAATAAATCCCAGCTTAGTCGTCAAGAAATGAAGGCATTGTGATTGGGAAAATAAATCCCTGCTAGCCATTTGGAAGTGAAGGCATCGTGGTTGTTGATGATCTTCTGTCTCGCTTGAGTACCCTGGGTTGGGGAAATTCTTTGAGAACCAGGATGTTCTATTGAAGGATCTTTGATTACTGCTCGGGGATGAACAGTAGTTTTGAGAGTTCGGACTGTGACGCCCTTTGGAGTGGGAATGAGGAAGATGCATAATCCTCCGATGCACTATCTGACCAAGTTTGGGTGCGAAGATCACACCTTCTGAAGACAGTAATCTGGAACAACCCTGCTGGGGAATAAGACTTCTTTCGAAAGAAAAATCTTTTTGAGGGATTTGTTGAGGAATGTGTCTCCATTGGGGAAACTTCCTTCTGATGCTGGTTTAGGATAATGTCCAAATAATTGGGACATGTCCGGAATGCTATTCCTGTTTTTCCTGGTAAACATCAATCATATTCAAATGCATATGTTCATTCAAAATATCATTGGGATGCTCGCGTATTCAAAACAGAAAAAATGAAAATGTTAGTTATAAGCTGCATTGATTTTTGAAAAGGTGCCGTGATAGGCGGATTAGTATAGGGAGACAACAATCCTAGAAGTAGGAAATTGTCAGAAAGTTTTGAAAAGTATTTATGAAAAGAAATAGCTATGTGAGAACGATCCAGTCAAGTTTCAATTCTGCTATTGCCAATCTGTCTTCGAGCATCTCATCCCTCACTTGTTGGAAGAAAGTGATTGGACTGATCGGTGTCTTTGAGGTGTTGAACCTTGTCGGTGAGTAGGCAGCTGAGCGGGACATAGTTGTATGCTTTATTCCCTAATTTTTGCCTAGGCTGCCCTTTCAGGTTTTCAGCCTACCGGGATTGTATTTGTTTTGTCTCTAATTTTTGCCTGGATCGCCCTTTCGGGTTTTCAATCCACCGAGACGCTCATTTTTGCCTAAGTTGCCCTTTCAGGTTTTCAACTTAGCGAGCTGTATTTTTTTTTTTTTTAAGCAAAGTACTTTTTGACTATGTCCGCATTCACAGGGTGTGGGAAATCCTCGCCATCCATGGTGGTAAGCAACATGGCACCGCCGGAGAATATTTTCTTGATTATGAATGGTCCCTCGTAGGTGGGGGTCCATTTGCCTCTGGGATCACTTTGTGGTAAAATGATGCGTTTGATAACCAAGCCACCAGTTTGGTATGCTTGACTTTTGACTTTCTTGTTGAATGCTTTGATCATGCGCTTTTGGTATAGCTGGCCATGACAGATAGCTGCAAGTCTTTTCTCATCGATCAAGTGTATTTGGTCGAATCGAGTTTGAATCCAATCGTCTTCGTCTAGATCGGCTTCTTTCATGATCCTTAAGGAAGGAATCTGGATTTCGATTGGGAGAACTGCTTCCATACCGTAGACTAACGAGAATGGAGTTGCCCCTGTTGAAGTACGCGCAGATGTGCGATAACCATGAAGAGCAAAAGGTAACATCTCATGCCAGTCTTTGTAGGTTACTGTCATCTTTTGTATGATTTTCTTGATGTTTTTGTTGGCGGCTTCGACAGCGCCGTTCATCTTTGGTCGATATGGAGAAGAATTATGATGTTTGATCTGGAACTGCGTGCAGAGTTCAGTAATCATTTTGTTGTTTAGATTCGTGCCATTGTCAGTGATGATCCTTTCGGGGATGCCGTACCGACAAATGAGATTGTGCTTGATAAACCTGGCTACCACATTCTTGGTAACAGAAGCATATGAAGCTGCCTCTACCCACTTTGTGAAGTAGTCAATAGCGACCAGGATAAAGCGATGTCCGTTGGAAGCAGTAGGTTTGATTTCTCCAATCATATCAATACCCCACATTGCGAAAGGCCAAGGAGCCGTCAGAACGTTTAATGGAACTGGAGGTACATGCACTTTGTCGGCATATATCTGGCATTTGTGACAAGTTTTGGAATGATGATGGCAATCTGTCTCCATGGTAGACCAGTAGTAACCTGCTCTCAAGATCTTTTTAGCCATTGTATGTCCGTTGGAATGAGTACCGAAGGTACCATTGTGTATGTCTTCCATGATTTGTTCTGCTTCCTTCTTGTTTACGCAACGAAGTAAAGTCGAGTCATGGTTGCGCTTGTACAAAGTTCCATTGCTTAGGAAGAATTTGGAGGCAAATCTCCTTAGAAACTTTCTGTCGTTAATAGATGCCCCTTCAGGGTACTCCTGGGTTTCGAGATACCTTTGTATTTCATGGAACCATGATTTGTCTTCCATTTGTTTGGTATCGATCTCATTGCAATAGGCTGGTTCGTCTTGCCTGTAAATGGTGATCATAGGAGCTTCGTCGTCCCAATTGACTTTGAACATGGATGACATGGTAGCTAAGGCATCAGCTAGTTGATTTTCTTCGCGTGGGATGTGTTCGAAAGTGATCTCCTCGAAGTAAGGAATCAAACTCAACACATGTTCTTTGTATGGAATTAGATTTGGGTGCTTTGTGTCCCATTCCCCTTTGACTTGGTAGATTACCAAGGCCGAGTCTCCGTAGACTTCAAGGAATTTGATTTTTAGATCAATTGCAGCTTTGAGACCCAGAATGCATGCTTCGTATTCGGCTATATTGTTGGTGCAATTGAAACACAATCTGGCGGTGAAGGGTGTATGACCTCCTGTGGGGGAAATGATCACAGCTCCGATGCCATTGCCGAGCGCATTAGAAGCTCCGTCAAAAACCATAGTCCATCGGGATCCTGGTTGTTTGTAGTCATTGACTAGCATAATGTCTTCGTCTGGGAAGTCAAAGTTCAATGCCTGATAATCATCTACTGCTTGATGAGCTAAATGATCAGCTACCACACTTCCTTTGATTGCTTTTTGCGAAGTGTATTGAATGTCATATTCTGTTAGGATCATTTGCCATCTTGCAATCCTTCCAGAGAGAGCAGGTTTTTCGAACACGTATTTGATTGGATCCATCTTGGAGATCAGGAAAGTGGTGTGATTTAGCATATACTGTCTTAGTCGGCGAGCCGCCCATGCTAAGGCACAGCAAGTTTTTTCGAGTAGTGAGTATCTTGTTTCACAATCGGTAAACTTTTTGCTAAGATAGTAGATTGCGTGCTCCTTTCGACCGGAATCGTCATGTTGTCCGAGTACACACCCCATTGAATCTTCTAACACAGTTAGGTACATTATCAGAGGTCTGCCTTCCACAGGAGGTAACAAGATTGGCGGTTTTTTAAGGTATTCTTTGATTTTATCAAAGGCTAACTGGCATTTGTCATTCCATCTTTCCACTTGATCTTTCTTCAGTAATTTGAAGATTGGCACACAAGTAGGAGTCATATGGGCAATGAATCTGGCTATGTAGTTTAGACGTCCCAAGAATCCTCTGACTTGTTTCTCGGTACGGGGTATAGGCATTTCTTGAATGGCTTTGACCTTGGCAGGATCAACCTCAATACCTTTACTGCTGACGATGAAACCTAAGAGTTTACCGGATCTTACTCCAAAGGTACACTTGTTCGGGTTCAGTCGCAATCTGTATTTCTTGAGTCTGTCAAACAGCTTGTGTAAATGACTCAAATGTTCTTCTTCGGTGTTGGATTTTGCGATCATGTCATCGACATACACCTCTATTTCCTGATGAATCATATCATGAAATAGTGTTACCATTGCTCGTTGGTAGGTAGCTCCAGCATTTTTTAGACCAAAGGGCATTACTTTGTAACAAAGGGTTCCCCAGGGAGTTGTGAAGGTTGTTTTTTCCATGTCTTCGGGTGCCATCTTGATTTGATTGTACCCTGAGAATCCGTCCATAAAGGAGAATACCTTGCATTGTGCGGTATTGTCAACTAGTACATCGATGTGCGGTAAAGGGAAATCATCTTTAGGGCTTGCCCGGTTCAGATCTCTGTAGTCTACACACATTCTGACTTTCCCGTCTTTTTTGGGTACAGGCACGATGTTAGCTATCCAAGGAGGATAATTTACAACTTTTAGGAATCCGGCATTGAATTGTTTTTCAACCTCGTCTTTGATCTTTTTTGACATATCAGGCTTACTCCTTCGCAGTCTCTGTTTGACCGGAGTGCTTCCTTCTTTGATTGGCAGGCGATGAACTACAATGTCCGTGTCAAGGCCAGGCATATCTTGATAAGACCAGGCGAATATCTCGGCGTAGTCTTGCAACAATTGAATCAGTCTTTGCTTGACACTATTTTCTAAGTCAGCCCCAATTCTGACCTCTTTCTTTTCTTCGTCACTGCCCAAGTTGATGACCTCAATCGGCTCCTCATGAGGCTGTATGGCTTTTTCTTCTTGTTCTAGAAGTCTTGCAATTTCTCTTGGCACTTCACAATCTTCCTCACTTTCGTCCTCAGTTTGGTAGATCGGATTTTCAAAGTCATGACGGGCAATAGCAGAGTCGTTATTGACTGGATCCAGCGTGTATGTGAATCTGCATGGTAGATATGTGAGTGTGTATGAAGAGAAAAACATAGCTATTTGAAAGCGAATAAAGAAAGAAAAAGGATCACAAAATTTTGAACATGCAAGCATCCCATGATTTTATTGAATGCACATAATCATGATATGACAAACCCTTTTTATAGAAGGACCGTTGTGCTAAGGCACACGGCTTTCAAGCTCATGGTTCGATTGTTCAGGAACCACTTTTATCTTTGCACAAAGAAAACAGGAAATGGCATTTACTCCTGATCAAAGGAGATCACATCCTCTGCTTTCCAGTTGTTCAATCCACCGTTGTTAGCAGGGAGCACCCAGCTGTTCCAGTTGCAGTTGTTCTTTTCGTCTTCCGTAGCATTGATTCCGCTAGTGGGAAAATGCGTAGGTAATTCCTCAGGATAAGTTGGATGATTTGTTGGATATGAGAATCCAGGTGGAGGTCCCTCTATTGGCTGAGCGAGATGCTCGATAAGGCCGTCCCATGCAGTAGGAATGATGTTTTGAATAGAGACTTGTGCATCCTGATAAGGAGTGTACTGTGACAGAAAATAACCTTCGTTGTTTGGCATCTTCCTGGCTTCTTCAAGAGCGAAGTTGTCGTCGTACTGTTCGTCCCATCCAGTCGGGACAATGTCTTTGATGGGAGTTGAAAAGCTCGGAGGAGCGGAATATTTCACCATATAGTCGTATTTGCCGCTGGGTTCTCCTAGCGTGTCCCATACTTCTTTGGGTGGATTTTGATATTGCTGAGTGACGGGACTTGTGATACTTCCGTCATTTTGATTACCCTCTTCTGTTGGAGTAAGATCTTCCAGAGCAATGTAAGAATTCTGAGGTGTGATATACTGGTAGTTGTAACCGTCATTTGGTCCTCCCACAGCATCCCACATTCCCATGGTAATGGGTGGAATTTCGTCTGGATATGGCTGAATGATGTGGTTCAAGTATGTCCCTTCATCATCAATGGCGTTTACTTCTTGGCTGGCGAAGTGTGATATTAACCCTTCAGAGCGAGGATTTTGATCATTCTTTTGATTTTCACCATTATAGCCCAGACCTAGCTTGTCGGACTTGTAGGGTATATCAGGGAGTTGTCCCCATACTGTGCGATCACCCTGTTCAATCATGGCTTTGGCATCTTTGAGAGAAGCCATAGTTGTAGCTGGAGTAGCAGGAATATGCTTGGTGGTAGAGATATCTGGAGATACAACCTCAAAAGCTTGATACGGAGTTTCGATGGATTCGCCCTCCATCTCAACATACTTGTCGTTGCTCAAGTGACTGACCATATATTCTTCTTCGCCATAGACTGTGACAACCTTTCCTTTTACTGGGTATTTTAACTTCTGATGCAGGGTAGAAGTTACAGCGTTTGCCCCATGTATCCAAGGGCGTCCTAGTAAACAGGAGTATGTTGGAAGAACGTCTATTACGGAAAAGATAACATCGAAAGTTTGAGAGCCCACTCTGATTGGGAGCTTAACTTCTCCGTACACCGTTCTTGTTGACCCATCGAAGGCTCTTACAACCACATCACTTGGTTGTAGCACAACTCCTTTGAAGTCAAGTTTTTCCAGTATTACCTTTGGTAACACGTTTAGAGAGGAACCATTGTCTATTAGCACATGAGACAGAGTGGTGCCGTTGCATTCGATAGAGATGTGCAGGGCCTTGTTGTGATTTCTTCCAGCAGGAGTTAGATCCACATCAGAGAAACCAAGACCATTGGGCACTGTAAGACTGGCGACACAATTCTCAAATTGGTCGATTGGGATTTCTTGAGGCACATGCGCAGCTTGAAGGAACTTCATTAGAGCTTTAGCATGAGCTTCTGAATATTTTAGCAGAGATAACATTGAGATTTTTGAAGCAGTATGCCCCAGTTGTTCGACAATATTGTAATCACTTTTGCAGATGATTTTCAATATTTCGTCCATCTCTTGCTTTGATGGATCCTCAGCAGTGATCTCTACCGGATTTTGAACTGGTTCGATCAGTGGCTCTTTGCCTCGAGTGTTGATATCTGGAATAGGAATTGGAACCTGGATTGGACTAGCAGCAATATTTGGAGAAATTTCTGGTGAAAAGATTCTTCCACTTCTCGTGATCTTGCTAGTGCCTGCAATGTTACTTACAGCTGAAGTAGTTAGTGTTGCGTCCTCTTTAGTCGAGGGATCCTGCTTAACTCCATGAATGTAAACATTAGTGTCATATCCCCATGGGACAGCTTTGTCTGAGGAGTATGGAAATGGAGTTGGTCTAGCAATGACTACTGATGCCACTTTGAGTGTAGCAGAAAGTTTGAATGGAGCCTTGGTAGAGATTTTGAATGGTAAGCTGGAGATCACTGAGACGTCTTCCATTCTTATCCCGTTGGCAAAGACTTTGCCCAACATGTCCATAGAAGGGAGCCTCTCAAACATAATGATACGGCGATCCATGTGTTTTTGAATTCCCATCTTTAGATTTTCACAACCATTGGGTTGGCGTGAGCAATAAAAGCAGTCGGGATCACAACCTGGAAAGTAACCAGCTTGGATGAACTTTCTTTTGACTTCGAGGAGTGGAATTGATACTTCGTTCACATCATAAATGTAAACTGTGTCTATGATAGCATTAACAGTTTTGTCATGCTTTGGCATAGGTGCTGTGATGACATTTGGAGTTTCTGGAGGATCGAACTCAATTTCTCCAGCATCTATCATGTCTTGGATTTTATTTTTCAGGGCCCAGCAGTGATCTGCGTCATGTCCTGGACAGTTTGAATGATAGGCACATGTTGCATCAGGGCGATAATTCAGAGAAGAAGTATTGACATTCTTCGGAGGACCCCTTAATGTGATCAGATCCGCTTTAAGCAAGTGCTGCAATGCCTGAGAGATTGGCATGTTGATTTTGGTGAAAGTTCTTCTTGGTGCATCTGGTCGATGCGTATATTTTGGCTGTTGATCTTTTTGAGGTGCAGATGCGGAGATCATAACTGCCCCTACAGATTGATGCTGATCACTTTTGTGACTTGTCTGAATTTGCGCTGTATTGACCTCATTTCTGATGGGCCTTTTTGTAGTACCAGAGGAGGATCCTACTTGAATTTTTCCATTTCGAATGCCACTTTCGACACGTTCTCCGGTCAGTATTAGGTCAGTGAAACCTGATGATGAACTTCCCAGCAAATGGCTATAGAATGGGCCAGTTAAAGTGCCCATGAACATGTCGACTAGTTCGCGATCAGATAAGGGTGGTTGAACCCTTCCAGCCATATCTCTCCACTTTTGTGCATACTCTTTGAAACTTTCTTTTGGTCCCATAGACATGCCTCGCAATTGAGTACGAGTGGGTGTAAGATCAGCATTGTATTGGTACTGTTTGTAAAAAGCAGCAGCTAATTCTTCCCAAGTATGAACCTTGGTATTTTCTAGCTGGTAGTACCATTCGAGTTGTGTACCTGACAGACTTTCTTGGAAAAAGTGAATCCACAATTTGTTATCTGTTGTATGAGGTTGTATCTTCCTCACATAAGATCTCAAATGTAGTTTTGGACAAGAAACTCCATCATACTTTGCAAAGGTTGGAACTTTGAATTTTGGAGGGATGACAACATCCGACACGAGTCCCAGATCATTGAAATCTAAGCCAGGTATTTTTTGTATTTCCATAGCTTTCATACGATCCTCCAACTGTTGGTATTTGTCATCATCCTGTTCGTCTCCAGAATGATCATTCTTCTTCATTTGAAGAGAGAGAGGGTTTAGCAGAACCCTGGTTGCTTTGATTATCTTCTTGTTCATCATCACCGACTGTTTCAGGGATCGGTGGCTTTGTGAACCTTTTGACTGGAATTTTGATCTTTCTTCTCAGGTGACTCACACCTACAGATCCTTTGGGCTTCTTTTTCTTCTTGATTATCAGGGCTTTCAGTTCTTGCTGCCCCTTTGCCAGTTCCAGAATTGCCACTTGAACTTGGGCATTCTGTACTTCGAGATTCTTGATACTCATTTCAGATTCCATCTCTTCTGACTGAAATAAACAGCGAGAAGATGAGAAATCCGTCATGTGAACCTGAAATGTGTATGACTGGATGCCATGTATGCAATGTATGAAATGTATATGCAATGTATATGAATGCAATGTATGAAATGTATATGCAATGCATGAAGTGAAATGTGTGTGCAATGTTTCAAGGATCTTAGAGTTTAGATTTGTTAAAGAAGAAACAAACGTTAGTTAATCAATTTATTTCTTTTTTCTTTTTTCTTTGCCTCATTTGGGCTTACAAGACAGAAATAAAACAAATGATCCTTCAGGTCTCCCGTGGGCGCTTTTTCTTTGTCCCCAGGAATGCGTTGATTCTTTGTTCTTCTTGAAGCTGTCTGGTGAGCTCGAATAGCCTTCTCTCATAGTCCTGACAGTGTTCTTTGAAGGTGTCTCTTTCCTCTTTGAGTTGAACCCAAGATTTTTGCAACTCTTCTAGGTCAGTTGGCATGTCCGGGTGTAAAGTAACTTGAGGTTCGTATCCTTCGACCTCTGGCTCAATAGTCACAGGTAGAACAGCAGGATATGGCATAAGGAGTTTCTGAGCATGAGTGCGGACCCATCTGAGGTAGGGTTCCATAGGAATAGAATTCCATTGCCCCAGAGTTTTGCTTTCTATTCTATAGACACTGTCCCAAGCCTGTATGAATCTTCGTCGGTGTCTGTGAGAATCATTCTCGTAATCAAACACAATGCCACGGATAATCATGTCATGAGGACCGTTGCTTCTTGCATATCCGAATTGGCGTAGAGCTAGAGAGGGATTGTAAGTGATACCTCCTTTAATGCCAAGGAGTGGCACATTAGGGTATTCTCCACAATGATCAATGATAGTAATGTCTCTTTGAAAGAAGTTGTTCCACCGGATATCTGAATGAGATAAAGACATGATTCTGTAAGACCATTGTGCTCTTTGTTCATTTCTCAGTACTGATCGGGGAAGATGACATGTAAACCACCTAGCCAGCAGTGGTATACAGCACATGAGAGTTCCTCGCTTCTTCGTGGTACGAGTGTGTAGAGAGTGTAGGATGTCTCCCAGCAATGTTGGTACCGGGTTGCGAATTAGGAAAAGGTTGATGATGTGTACACTTATGAACTGGTCGGAATTAGGGAACAAAACCAACCCATAGATCAAAAGAGCCATAACTTCTTCAAAAGCTGGATAACTTTTGTTTTCTAGCAGTAGTCGAGCCTTTTCCAGTAAGAATTTGGCAAGCAAACCCTCAACTCCACTCTTTGTTTCCCAATTGGATTTGATTTCTGATTTCCGCAAATGTAAAGCAGCAGCAATGACTTCAGGTTTTGGTTTTCTTTCTAAACCAGTGAAAGGTAATTGATCTCGGATTGGTAATCCAATTAATTCAGAGAATTCTTCCAAAGTGGGTACCAACTGGTAATCAGGAAATGTGAAGCAATGATGTTCAGGGTCGAAGAACTGGAATAGGACCCGTATCATGTCTTCTTCAAACTTTGAGGTAACCAAATGGAGTAGGTGACCATGCTTTTCAGTGAATTGAGCATTCCTGGGGAATTCTGCTACCAAGACTTTGAGTTCAGATGGCACCGTTGAGATATTGATTCGGATGTAATCTCTGGTGGCGGGAGCCATTACCTGCAAAAACAAAAGTAAACTCTTTGATCCTTGAAATGTGTAGTGAAAAATGATGTGTTTATGATGCAAACATGTGGCACACAAAAACAAATCAAACAATAGCCTTAGGTTTAAAGGCTTGCATGAGGTTGATAGGTGATACCCTCCCCTCTGAAGTTGAGTTGGTTGAAAACCTGTCCTAGAATAGTATTCGGGTTCTATGATCCTTGGAGACAACATCTCAATACGGCGCTCGGACGGCCGATCAAGAATATTCCTCGAGGATAACTAGCTTCGATCAATTTCAAAGCTAGCCACTTAATAGGCCACAAGTCAAGTTCAACTAAAAGGTTCTAAGACAAATTAGTGTTAATGACACTTCGGAAGCCTAATATACTCCTTGATCGCTTTCAAGGGACATCAGTATAAACCAAAGTATCACACTAACGATGACTACCAGATCAACCGTATCGGTACATGCCGTACAGTTTCCTTGGTCTATTGTCATATACTTAAGGTATCTCGAGATTCGGGTTAGAATCTTTCACACAAGCAAAGTACCCAAGCAAACCTGTGAAAAGTAAAGCAATCAGATCAAACAATTGAAAACATCGAAATGATCTATACTCTAAAGGTAACCCCTTTTGAAAACATTTTGAATTTGTATTCCCCAGCAGAGTCGCCAGTTCTGTGGACCGTCCTTTCGGGCCATACCCCTCCGTGGGTGGGATACGTGAACTGACTCTTTTTTGTCGATCGGACGCTTTCGCGTCACTTTTGAAAAAGTTTACAGAGTCGCCACCGACCTTTTATTTTATCCAATGAAGGAAAGGTTTATAAAAGAAACAGAAAAAAGACCTTTGAGAGATTCTGGGTAAGGGGGTAGGTTATACAAAGGGAAGGTGTTAGCACCCTTTGTATCCATGGTTATCCATGGGCTCTTTAGTTTGCTTAGCTCATTTGCTTTACTTTTCAATTGATTCGGAATGCTTTACCTGTGTTTTTGAAATACCTTTGCAAATAGAATTTGTAATGATCCTTGTGCGGATATATACAAATGCTTGTTTATCTTTCGAAAGATGTTTTGAAAAGATCGTTAATTTTGTAATGATCCGTGTTTGGATGTATACAAAATATTGTCTTTTGAAAAATTCGTTTTAAAAAAACAACAGTGTATGAGAATTTTGTTTGTTTTGATTTTGAGCAAGCAAACTAGGAGGTCTACCCTGAGTTAGGAGGTCTTTATCCTTGTTCCCTTTAAAAATCTATCCATTCGTCGGATATAAACAAAAGGTTCGATTTTGTACTCGAAACAGTAGAAATGTAACTTTGATTTTGAAAAGAGTGAAAAGGGGTTACCCTAGGAGGTGCAAATGTGATTGTGATTGAATTCAGATATTTATCTTTGAAGTTAGTGATCTGACGGTTCAGTTTTATCTTTGACATACACGCAGTTTATATGGGTGCTGGAAATTAAAATGCGGAAATGTAAAGTGCAGAAAGTAAATCTACGCTATTACATCGATTGTGCGGGAAATGTAAACTAGCCTATTTACATGAATTTGACATCCTATACATTTATCTAGGAATTTTAAATTGCAAGAAATAAAAGGCATATTTTTGTATTTTTGTGATTTATTTTAAATATAATTAATGCATTATTAATTAATTTAAAATAAAGAAAAGATGGAAATATGATTAAACCTAGCAAATAAGTTTAAAAATATGTACAAAATGTTTGTTAATTGATTTTAGAACAAAACTAATTTTTTTGGAATTTTTGAAATTTGTTTTTGGATATTTTAAGTTAATCAAAACATAATTATGCAAATAATTACACAAATAATTAAAACTTAAAGAGAAAATTATCCTAAATATGTACAAAATTAGTTTATGATATATAAACAATATTTAACACAAAGAACAATTTTTTTTTTATGATTTTTTGACTAATTAAAATAATTAATAAGCAAATATACAAATACATACTAATTAATTATGAAAAATATTGAAATTTTGAAGAAAAATAAAATATTTTTGTTTCATAAAATAATATATTATTTTAGAAGTTTAAAATATTTTTTGTGGAATTTTTGGAAGTTTTTAACTATTTTTAATTAATTTATCAAAGAAACTAAAATAAAAATAGAAAATAAAATTAAAAATATAAGGATACTGATCTGGTGTGGCAATTAATGAAGGAGCATGGTGAGCTTGCATGTGTGAGGCGTTGGATTGGCTTTGAGATTGATCCAAGGGCACAGATTTGTAGGTGCATGGTATGATGGTGTACACTGAATCCAAGGGGATTCAAAGTCTTTGCAGGGGCCCACGCTGGATTGACCAGCGAATAAGATTTGAGGGAAGGGCCACCTTGGCGCGCTGAAAAGTCAGACGAACCACGCTTGGACGCGTGGTCGTCTTCAACCTCCAGAAGTGAGGTTTTCAGCTTCAAATAGCGGGGGTTTTTAACCTCCCCTATTTGGACGTTAAAATTCCAGTTTTTTAACAACCTATGAACCTGCAAAAAATACGAGTTAGCAAATAGAAACAAGTGACCCAGATCCACTAATTAGAGTGTCCTGAATCCAAATATGTCATTTGTTTTAAGGTTTGAAGCTCCTAGCTATGGATACGAAGAAGATGAAGCTTAAACACTCATGGACTCGTTTTAATGGTGGAGCCTGATCCTCACGTTGGAACACTCATGCTAAGGCCCAGATCACACATATAGGTCCCCATAAGGATGTTAGGGTGGTTAGTTTGCAGTGAAATTAGTTGTATATACAAAAACGAAAATAAAACTCATATGTACATGAAGAGCTTTAAGTGCTTTATACGACTCTCATATGTCTATATTTAGAGCTCAATCTTACTCTATAATGTTTGAGGAGATGATTAGAAGTGTTTATTGGTATTGATATTGATTGGAAATTTGAATTTGAAAATTACAAAGTATATGCAAATTTTGAGAATTTTTGTGATATTTCTTGCTATACTCTTGCCCTATTTCGTGTGTCCCCCCTTTTGCTGAAGTATGATGCTTCTTTTATAGCCCAAAGTTGCTTGGAACTCAAGCTAAGAAGCTTTGTTGTCTTTGTTGAAAGTTTGATTTTTAAAATATTAAAAATCTTTGAATTGTTGACCAAGCTTGACTCCATTCAATGCTCTTGTCTTGCTCTTCAATTCTTGCAGAAAAAATGAAGATTCCTTGAAGTGAGTCATACTTGGAGGCCAAGCAACCATTATCCATGCATTTTCCTTTTAATTTTAATCTTAAAGTAAGATAAAATTATGCAAAAAATGGCCAATAAAGATGTGGGCTTTGTCTTGGTCGTGGGAGGCCCATAGTAACATGGCAAAGATGTTTGGACCATAAAAACTTGGACTCATTTGGAAAAAAAACATTTTTGAGCAATGTTGATTTCATGCATTTTCCCAAAATTTAGCCAACTTCAACAAGGTGTAAATCCTTCAATTTTTGTCATATGAAGGAGATCTTGCACTTTTTGGAAACCTCAAAGAGTCCTCTAACCAATGTCTTTGGTCTCATATCAAAATGATTTTTGGTTCTCCTTGTGTGTCCATTTGAAAAAAGTGTCTTTTTGTTGACTTTGAAAATGACCTGTAATGTCTTTGGCCATATTTTTCAAATGGTGAATGCTATGACCATGGGATCAATTGCATTTGAAAGATAATTGAATTTCCTTCAAAATGAGCTTTGGTTGACATTTTTTGGATGAAGGATGAGAGAGTTATGATCAGTCAAAGTTGAGTTGACTTTTCAGGCAAAAACCCTAATTTTGAATCTTAGGGTTTTGTTGATTTTTGATCTTTCCTTGATGAATTGTGATCATCCAATGATCAAATGTTGAATCCTTTGACAAAATATGGACTTTGACAAAAAATTTCATTTTTGACTGTCAGTTGACTTTTTTTGGTCAAACGGGTCGTCTGTTGACTGTTTGAGCTGCTGACGGTGCGTCTGAGTGAATTGAAGTTTGAAAATTTGTATGATGGTACTTTGAGATGTATGGATGTATATGAAATCCATTTGAGCTCTCAAAACTTGTTGCTCCTGTTAAAACAAGAAAAACCCTGATTAGGGACTGTCTGTATAGGAGGCAGTTAAGCGTACCTGATTTTTGTGCAGTGCTGAGTTTCTGCTAATCGTGTGATATTCAGAAGACTTCTAACACAAAAATCTTTGAAAATTTGAATTGTGAATGATTGATTTGATTGATTGTACAAAACACTGAGAGTTGTACTGTCTGCAGTTTGTCTGTCAACTGACTGTTCGTGTACTGAAGCAGCAGTTAAAGTGAAAAAGTCAACTGTCAAAGTTAATTTTCTTTTCTTTTTTGTTGTTATTTTTGTCTTTGTTTTGTGTGAAGCATGAAAATTTATTTACATGACTTGTTAGAAACAGAAACATAATAAATAACTGATATTTACGGTATGCGGGCAAAATTACCGATAATAACCTGAAAATTGTTTACTGCACAGAAATAGAAATATTTGACTGGCAGAAAACACACAAGTTAAGATTTGATTTTTGAAAAAGAGATTTGAAAAGATTTTGAAAATAATGGAATATAGTACAAAAGTTAGTGGGAAACCAAAAACAATTGTTACCAGTATAGTGTGAGTTTCCTGCTTCTGCGCCTGCAAAAAGAGTTAACTCTGCATGATTGTGTTAGTACTATTTATCTGTAAATAAATAAATAGTATTTGTGATGTAATGAACAGTATTTGGCGTTTGCGTAAGAATAAATTCCTCTGTAAGCCAAGCTACTGTATAAGAAAAGTTTCTGAAATTTAAGTACTTCATATGCTAGGATATTTGAAATAAAAATCCATGATTATATGAAACTCTTAATTTTCAGATTGGAGTTTTCTTGAAAAAAGATGTGGGCAAATTTTGGGGTATAACAGCTGGTCAAAAGATCAAATACTCTCTCTCTGTTTGTATTGGATGCAGCATAACGGCAGTGGGCCCCAGTTTCAGTCCAATTTGACTTTTCCAATTACCCCTGCATTTTTCTATTTGTTTTCTTTGAAGTGTTTCAATGATGAATAAAACATTGCAGCAGGATTGGCTAAAGATGTGCGCGCGTGACTCATAGAGAGGGGGTTCGATCCCCAGGTTTTGCGAAATAATTTTACAATTAGGTTGCTAACAGATCCAGTGCAAGCAGCTCCCACGCGTCCTACAGCGCACCTTCAGCCACCAGCCCTCGGATCTCTCAAGCTTCAGATCTGACGCCTCCAAACCTGCGAGTACACCATGGACCTCTAGGACTGCACAGCACCGGATCATACGCCCAGCTAAGTATTTCTTTTTTTATTTTATTTTCTTAATATAATTCTTATTTTTATTTTAATTCTTATTTCATTTTATTTATTTCTTTTTCTTATCTTTACTTAATCTAAACATTTTGTATTATAAAAATTTCATTTAATTATTTATTTAATTTGATCAAAGATTCGATTTTTATTTATTTATATAATATTAACAAAAAAAAAATGATTGTTTTGTATATACTTTTAATTAATTAATAAAAAAATTTAATAATTAACTTTTGGGTTTGTTAACCCCGATTCATTTATAAACCCTAGAAACTTCTGGTAGGTGTTTTCCACTAACAAACCTTTTAGGTCACAATAAGTTTTCTAAAAAAGAAAAAGCCTTTGGGGTTTGCAAACCCTTCATGGTTTGTGGAACATTCATACACTAACCTTTTTCTGTTTTTGTTCAGACTTTCAGGATTGATCAAGATTCTTCCGACTACGCGCCGTCAGATCAAAAAAGCTAAGTTCTATTTTCTTTTTTTTAATATCCTTTTATTTTTTATTTTTTGCCTTATAGGTTCAACTAGGTTTTACTTTCAAATGTTAAAGAATTTCGCCTACACTCACCCCTATTATTTTCATTTTAATGGTCAGGGTCAATGCTTCACGTTCAAGGCAAATCTTTGCCCATCAACCTTCATCAACCTTCATCAACCGAAGCTAAAGGTTTGTCAAGTTGCCAAGGCTACGAGTTTGGTAACCCTAAAATCTAACCTTTTATTTTTCTGTCTAATTATTACTTGTGTCAAACCCTATTAAGGGATCCGCTGGTTTCATTGTTCCCTTCCCCATATTATTATGTAACTGTTCCCTGGTTGTATTGTGTGGCCTTAAAGGCACTTAAAATTGTTATATTATTTTACTGCGTGGTTAGTAATCTTAGGGAGTGCAAACCATGAACTGAACATAGATCACCTAACTACAAGATAAATGTAATCGAAGTTAACCACGTGATTGTTGCACCCACACACCTTTAGGGTAATCCCTCTGGTTGCCTTTGTTGCCTTGTTGCCTTCAAGTGTGCTAAATAGTCAAGTCCCTCGATTCCGAGGATACCTAAAGCAAAACAAACGTTGCCCTCAGTTCATTATCATCAATGTTGTCCCTCGATGTTGCCTCGGTAAAAAAAATGATGATTTGTCCCTATTGCTAAGGTATCCTCGCATGATGCCTAAAAAGATTAATGACTATTATATCATTCCCTTAGACTACCTGCCCTCTTTATGGCATGGGACAGTCTTATGGCGAACGATTACTCGATGACCCTTAAACATCCAATTGAAAGACTTCCTGCCTTCTATGGTATGGATAGATCCTTTCGCCTCGAAAAGCTAAAAGAACAAATTTTTAAAACTTAGGGTAGTTGCTACTAATTGCTCGCTCTTTTCAAATTCAAATCAAAAATACTTTTCCGACTCAATTTCAAAACAATTTCAAAACAAGGCTACGCTTATTTACAAGCTAAAGTCCTTAACGAAATTTTTATTATTCACACACGACACTCTTTCAAACAAATCAAACAAAGTGAGCTAGCAATTAAGAGCCCATGGATAACCATGGATGCAAAGGGTGCCTTACACCTTCCCTTTGTATAACTTACCCCCCGAACTCAAAATCTTCTTTTAAAGGTCTTTTCCTGTTCTTTTAGCCTTTCCTAAAATTGGATAAAATAAAAGTCGGTGGCGACTCTTGCTTAACCGCGACATTTCGATTGATAAAAAGTCAGTTCACCGTATTACAA